>NC_081415.1:561324286-561589286 GCF_030272615.1 Cryptomeria japonica
AACAAAAAGTTTTAATGTCTTCAAATGTGTTTGGGGCTCCAATTTCTAGTCTTCATTTTTGTTTGAATAAAAACATCCTCTTTCCAAATTTTAAAAAAATCTATCCCTTGCAGATGCTAGAGACAATTGTTGAAGAGTAGTTGATTGAAGCTTGTAATTAGTTATTTGATGATATCAAGGAATAAATTTTCAATAATGATCAAAATGCCCCTCCTTCCTCAGCTATAATATTATCTAAGTATTCCCTCTACTATGTCAATTTAGAGAAATATCAACATTCTATCCGGCGGTTGTGGGATAGTTTTTCCACCTTCATAGCCTTTTTGGGAAAGTTGATTTCATTTTTTAAAGCTATAACTTTTCTTAGCAAGGATCCAACTTCTTTGAAATGTTCCACCTTTCAATTTAGGGAGGATGATTAGCATAGGGTTGGACCAGAAGTTGCTCTTCTCATGCAGTCCTAAGAGGTTGCTTTCCATTTACAAACATTTCTTATGTTTTTGATATTATCAATGCTTAGGATAATAGGAATTATATTCAAATCCGAAACAACTTTCAATCAATTTTTATTGAACATAATTCTCTTTAGAAATATAGGTAGATGGATGAAGACATTTCAAATGGGTGAATTCAAATCTCTAAACATCTTTCAGGCACTCCTCATATTCAAGCCTCCATTCTCTAAACTCAATTTAATATAGAAGATTATGTTGTTGTTTGATATCTAAAACCAAATCGCATAGTAGGTAGGCCTCCTAAGAAGAAGAAGCTTTTGAAAACCTCCAAGGAAGAGATTAAAGTAGGTATCCAAGTAAAATTGGACAACAAACTAAACCCAAGGAGAGTAACACGTTCTCCGAGAAAATAATGAAGATTGTGACTTGGAATGTTAGAGGCCTAATGCCCCTAACAAGAGACACCTCATCAAATATTAGGTTGAGATTTCAAAGGCTGACATGGTTCTTATCCAAGATACTA
The DNA here is from genome assembly GCF_030272615.1 of Cryptomeria japonica. Taxonomy (NCBI): domain Eukaryota; kingdom Viridiplantae; phylum Streptophyta; class Pinopsida; order Cupressales; family Cupressaceae; genus Cryptomeria; species Cryptomeria japonica. Next base: position 561,325,265 of record NC_081415.1, read on the forward strand.
TTAGGATTATTGATAGTCCCAAAGATACTGAGAGGGGGGGGTGAATCAGTATCTAACTGGTTAGCAAAATATTTAAACTTGTTAAGAACTTTGCATCCCAAAACAATGTACCAGTAAATAAGAATTAATGCAACAAATAAGAATAACACAGACAACATAGAGAACACACCATAACACAAGATATTTAATGAGAAAACTCGGTGTGGGAAAACCTCGGTGGGATTTGTGACTCACAATATTCACTCACTAGCCAATGAATAAATATTACTTACAATGAGGGGCCTGCACATGCAGGAAGGCCAACTGCCTAGAGCACACTACTCAAAAAGAGTCACACTGACTACAAAAGTGGATTATGAAATCCAATACAATGTACTACTTCAAATTAGCATCAACTATGCCAGGTTCAGTACCGGTTTAAGCTCATTCCATTACCAAAACCTTTGTTGTCAACTATATCTCCTTATACACAATTTCCATACATCCATGCATATATTAAATGACCTATAAGATCTCATAGATATATATGAGTCTTTTACAATATGCCATGTTGTCTTTACAAAAGATAATTACATTTAAATACAATAAACAAAAGTTTATTCCCTTTCGGCTGGGGTGTCGGTATGCATTGTTGCCGTTGTTGGTGAAGTGTCTGTTGGTGTATGTAGATGTCTATTGCCGGTGTTGGTAAAGTGTCTATTGGTGGCTTACTAGATGAATACCAGTTGATTGCCAGTTGGTTTCCATATCCGACAACATCAACTATTCTCATAAGAGTGTAGAATACCAACAGAGACAAAGTTCTCTGATATCCCAGATTTTCAATTGTTCAAAACATGGAAATAATAAAAATAGTTTGCCTCACCATCCTTGGCAGCTTCAGGGGTCTGGCTATGTTATGGAAGGAGGAGGTAAAAGTAGAAAATATAGATTCTAAGGCAAATTACATTCATAACCAGGTGACACTTAATAATGGCCTTTTCCACCTGATTTCAAATCTATGGTCCTAACTCCCTCATAGGGAAACAGTACTTTCAGGACAAAATCTCCCAAGTTTAGGCCACCTATCTAGTCATTCCCTTCATTATTGGGGGGGACTTTAATGCTATTATGTCCCTACGGGACAACAATGGTGGCATCATTCCCTCTATTAAATCTATGCAAGATTTTTCAGATTTTGTTGGCAATAATGGATTAAAAGACCGTGTTCCATCAAATGGTAATGTCGAATGGAAAAATAGAAAAAAAGGTTTTTTGTAGATTGCAGAAAGATTAGAAATATTTTTTGTCAATCCAAGTTGGTGCTCAGTATGTGATTTTCCTACTTCTTAGGTTTTACCTCTCTCTGGATTAGATCATTTTGTTGTCCAACTAGACGTGACATTGGGTCCATCTAAGAAAATTCCAAGAAGTTCATTCAAGTTTGAGCAGATGTGGTTTAGGGATGTTTATTTTTTACCTCAACTTTGGGAATGGTGGAAAAATTATCCCTTTTTTCATGGTTCTAGAATGTTCCAATTCTGTAGAAAAATTATGTATGCTGAAAATGTGGTCTTCCACCTGCAAGGGGGAAAACACTTCAAACACACCAATGAAGCATTGCATTAGATGTTAGAAATCAAAACATGTGAATAGATTAAAAACTCTAAAATTGCCTCATTGTCCTCTATCTCTAAAGATCTCTAAGATTCAAGGTGACCCTCACTTGGAAGAGAACTTGATCCTCAAGATGACAACCTAGAGAATGAGTTATATGAAAAATGCAACTAGGATTCTAGTGAGTACTAAGAGATGAAGATGAAGATGAGGGATGCAAGCTAGGTGATTATGATGCAAAGTATATTCCAAATTAAAAGCTAAGTATGCCATGTGAGTTAATTAAATTGAGATGAGAATACAAAAATTATAAAAGAAGTGAAATTAAGCTAGGATGGAAGATTAAAATGCAACTAAATGAAGCTAAACTATGTGTTATGGATGCTTGAGGATGATGTTGATGCTTGGTGATGACAAAAAGAGCTCCTTGACCTGCAATGTGACTATAATTTTGATGCACAAAAGACTTGATGAATTGAAGAAGGAATGGCTCTATTTATAGGGAAAATAGAGAAATGGATGGTTGAGATTGAGTAATCTCAACAAGGGCTAGGATTAAAAGTTATCAATCCATGGGAGAGATTCAATCCAATCCCAAGTTGACAAATGACATCTTGAGAGGACTTGAGGGGATGCTAAACAAGAATTAGATGATAATCAAGCAATTAGGGATAACCTCAAGGAGTGACATCTGATGTCATTAACCTTAGTTTAATTAATGGATTAGGCTAGAGGAAATGGATTTAATCAAATATTTAATTTGATTAATAGGCTAATTATAAGAATAGGGATATTAATTAAATCTTAATTTAATTAATTGGAAGAATTAAGAATAAGTGAATGAATTAAATTCACTTAATTCATTGTGCAACTTTTAGGTGTCTACATTTTGGCCCTCTTTGAGTTAACGTGTGACCACATGTTGATTCAAAGAAAACGCTCAATTTGTTGCCAATTTTTTTTGATATGATGTTGTCACCAAAGTTGTCGATATGATTTCTTAGATATGAAAAATTAATTTTGATATGATATGCTAATATGATTCTGATGTGAAATTGGTATGGAGATTCGATATGATGCCCCAGATATGAAGAATTGATTTGATATGGAAATTTGATATGAAGCTGATGTCGATATGAGACTGATATGAAATTGGTGTGGAGATTTTATATGATAATGCCCTCTCGGGAGATCGTTTGTGCACTAAAGGAATCAATAATCTCTCAAAAGAAGAAGAATATTATTTGAGAGATAGAAGAGTGGATAGTTGATGACATGCATGAGTTTGATAAGATTGACAAAAATAAGAATGAAATCAAATCTGGTTTTAGGAATGACACCTCCTGTATAAGACAAAGATGATTAAAACGTCTAGTTTCAGGAACGATATATCCTATATAAGATTTGATCAAAATGTCTGGTTTCAGGAAAGATACATCTTGTATAAGACATGATAGAATGGATTAGATGAAATGGATTGATATAATTGATAAGATTGAGATCAAGTCTGATTTCAGGAATGACACCTCCTGTATAAGACAAAAATGATCAAAAAATCTGGTTTCAAGAATGATATATCTTGTATAAGACTTTATCAAAATGTTTGGTTTCAGGAAAGATGCATCCTATATAAGACATGATAGATGAGAGTTGGATGAAAGATGAAGATATGAAAGTGAAGAAAGATTCCATGATGATGTGATAGATATGCATGCAAGGGATGATTTGATGAATGTGACTAGATGATGATGATGAGATGTATCTTGAAAATGAGATGTACGATGTGAGATGTATTTTGAAAATGAGATGCATGATGAGAGATGTATCTTGAAAATGGGATGTATGATGTGAGATGCATATCTTGAAAATGAGATGTATGATGAGAGATGTAATTTTAAAATGATAATGCGAATGAACCTAAATGCAATATTAACATGATAATGATGTGCAACCTAATGCCAGATTAATATGATAATGATGTGGAGCCTAATGGATTGTTAAGATGACAATGATAATGAAATGATACTAATGCATTCTCGTTCCCAAATGTTGCCATCTGTTTTGATCAAAGTGCCAGTGCTTCCTTTGTTTTCATCATTGGGCCTTGATTTGTTGAAAGTTGATACACGCGTTATGGTATAATTGAACCATAATGACCTGAGTATAACTTACATGGATTTTGCTATTGCAAGATGACACAAGTGTCAAGGTATAATTGAAGCAAGATGACTTGAGTGTTGCTTGTGTAAAACAGACAAGAGTTAACCTTTTCCCTATACAAATCCGAAATGTCTTCAGTGATATGTTACCCGATCACATCGTAAGACAAATTTGTATAATAGAAGGCTTCACTCCCGAACAGTAGACAAAAAAAACATCATATTCCTTCCTTGCTTCTCGATTCTACGAGACATCCTTAAGTCACTTAGGAGATATGATAAGAAAAAATCAACAACCATGAGTAAGCATGCATTCTATCTGAAATGCATTCTTGTCAAGTAAAACATCTTGCAAATAGATGGCTTGTTCAATGGAAATCAGTTCTAGTCCTTAATGTCTACCCTTGCTAGTTGTGCTTCTCTTGTTGCTATTTTCACTGTTGGTTGCTCTGATCCTTGTTGTCTTGCTATGTGTTTGGTTTGATGTTTGAAAATCTCAAGGCAAAATGCCCCCAATGATGTCAGGATTTTGCCCCTTAATGTCGATAATACTTTGATATGGATATTTACATTGATCACCAAGCCATGGTGGGATATGATTCAGATAACTAATTCAGATAATCAAGAATAGTGACTACACTAAGTATGTCAGGGAAAACATTGCATGTATAAGTGTTTTGCGGTGGCTATGGGCTCAGATCAGATGGTTAGGATACGAGTATTGATAGATAGATGAGTTGCTCTCTCACAAGTGGCGCCTGTTGCCAAGTTTTCACCACTTGTTTTTATTGCACTTTGTGATTTGTTTTTCATTTCTTTTGTATTTTTTTTTTTTTGTGTCACAAGGCACCTGTTTGCCAGGTTTTCACCCTAGTGACGATTTTTGATACTTTTAAAAAAAAAATTTCTTTTTTGCTTTATCCGTGCATTGGACGACTCAAGTGTATAACTTTTTCAGATGGATGCTATTGGTTGGATCATCAAGCACATCCCCTTCTAAAGTTGATAACTGATAAGCTCTCAATCCATAAGTTAATATGATAACAAAGGGTCCCAACCAGTTGGGTTCAAATTTTCCTTTCTTTTCTCGATCTTGTTGATTCCAGGGATTTTACTTTAGGACTAGGTCACCAAATTTGAATGCTCATGGGATGACTTTGTGATTGTATCTTTTGCACATTCTTTGTTGATATGTCTTGAGATGATCAAAGGCACGTTGGTGACATTCATCTAGCAGCTTGAGTTCTTGCAATCTGTTGACTTGATATTCCTCATCTGGAATGAGGCCTTTCAATGACACCTAAAGTGATGAAATCTCTACCTCAATAGGTAGGATAGCTTGTGATCCATATACCAATGAGTATGGTGTAGCTCCTATAGGTGTGTAGATACTCATTCTATAGGCCCAATGTGCAGGATTAAGTTGGACATGCTAGTCTTTACCAACATCATTCACTGTCTTTTAGAGGATTTTCAAAATTGTCTTGTTTGAAGCCTCTTATTGGCCATTCCCTTGTGGATAATAAGGTGTTGAAAAGCAATGCTGGATATGGAATCGCTCACAAAGCTCTTGTACATCTTAATTCTTGAAAGGCTTTCCATTATCTGTGATAATGGAACTAGGGATGTCGTACCAACATATGAGGTAGTTCAGAGTGAAGGAAGCTATCTGTTTGTCAGTCACTGTAGTCAATGGAACTACCTCAATCCATTTGGTGAAGTACTCAGTGGGTGTGATGATGAACTTTTATCCATTCGACGAGGAAGGATGAATCTTTCCCAAAAGGTTGAGTCCCCGTTGATAGAAAGGCCAAGATGTAGTGAATGGTTGCAACTCTTGCACTGGCCCATGTATGAGGTTATCATGAATTTGGCACTTAAGGCATTTTTGAGCAAATTGATAGGACTCTTTCTCCATTGTAGGCTAGTAATATCCCATCCTTGGTAGTTTCTTGGCAAGAGTAGGACCACTTGAATCCATACCACAAATACCTTCATGAAATTCATGTAAGGCAAAGTCAGATTTGTTATTATTGAGGCATCGAAGAAGAGTACCATCAAGACCTTGACGATAAAGTGTATCAGCGGTTAAGGTATTGCAGGCTTCTTGTCGGATAAAGTTTCATTTTTGGTTACAAGACAAGTTTGGTGGGAGGGTATTTTCTTTCAAGTAGGCGTAGATCTTCCCGTATAGGGGTGAATTAGAACCATTTAGGGCACAAATAACTTGGGATTCTAAATTGTTATAGGCCAGGGAAAACAATTGCTCCACTAGGAATTCATAATGATTTTATTTATCTAGAATTTGTAGATGTGAGGTGATAGTGGCCATTGCGTCAGTAGCTCTATTGTTTAACCTTGGAATTTGTTCAAATGTGATGTGTACAAAGTATTTCTTAAAATCCTCCACTATGCATTTGTACATCATCAAATTATCATCTTTCGTCTAATAGTCATCATTGATTTGATTGATAATCAATTGAGAGTCCCCATACACTTTTAGTTCTATGATTTTCCATTCCACGACTACTTTGCTACCTGTCACTAGAGCTTCATACTCAGCGATATTATTGGTACATGGGAACATCAATTTGGATGATCACAGAATTGTGTGTCCTTCTAGAGTGAGAAACAAGATGCCGACACCTAATCCATGTTGTGTATAAGATCCATCAGAGTATATGGTCCATTTCTTTGGTGCAACAACGAGTACATTTGTATCTAGAAATTCTACCTATAATGGGTGTTTGTCTGGTAGAGGTGGTTCTGCAAATTTATTTGCTATTGCTTGTCCTTTGATAGCCCGTCATTTTGTATACTGAATGTCAAACTTTCTTAGGGTCATGACCCATTTTTCTAACCTCCATATGAGAGCTGTTTTGCTGAGTAGATATTTTAGTGGATCGATCTTTGCCACTAGCTTGATAGTATGAGCTAACATATAGTGTCACAACTTTTGGGAACCGAACACTACAACTAAGAAATCTTTTTTGATAAAAGTGGAATTGAGTTCATAGTCATTCAACATCCTGCTAATATAATATATGACTCTTTCCTTTCATGTTGAGTCCTCTTGTGCCAATAATGCTCCCAGTGACACTTTCATTGCTGATATGTAGAGGATGAATGGCTTTCCTGCTATTGGTGGTACTAAAATAGGTGGATTCATGAGATATTTCTTCAGCTGATGGAATGATTATGTACACTTGTCCTCCCATCTGAAAGGTACATTTTTTATGAAGTAGATGGTTGAATGGGAGATATTTGTTTGCTAACTGAGCGATGAATCTTCTGATAGATTGTAGCTTGCCTTGAAGAGATCATAGCTGACTAATGTTCCTTGGAGGTGGCATTTCCATGATAGCTTGAACCTTTGCAGGGTCCACCTTGATGCCTTTTTTCGATACAATGTAGCCCAAGAGTTTTCCGGATGTGACCCAGAAAACACTTTTTAGGATTCAATTTGACATTTAATTGTTTTAGTCGTTGAAAGATTTTATCAAGAATGTCTAGGTGTTCTTCTCTTGTGAATGATTTGGCTAGCAAGTCATCCACATAATCCTCCATAAAAGTATGCATCATGTCATGGAAGATAGTTTTCATCGCTCTCTAATAGGTTGCACCGACATTTTTCAAGCCAAAAGGAATGACGTTCCAGTAGTATGCACCCCATGGACATGTGAATGCAATTTTATCTTGATCTTCTAGAGCTATCTTGATTTGGTTGTAGCTAGAAAAACCATCCATGAGGGATAGCATTGTATTCCTTGTCGTTAGATCAACAATGGTGTTAATGCTTGGTAAAGGAAAGTCATTCTTCAGACAAGCCTTGTCCAGATCCCTGAAATCTATACAAATACTAATGCTTTTATCTAGTTTAGAGACTGACACAATGTTAAAAATCCATTCTGCATAATCAATGGGTCGGATGAATCCTACATCAAGTAACTTATTCAGCTCTACTTTGACCAATATGGCGACATGTGGGTTTATCTTCCTTAGTTTTTGTTTGATAGGTTTAGCTCCAGAAGAGATGGACAAGTGATGCATGATGAGATTTGGATCTATCCCTGCATAAGACCAAGCAAATTTGATTTGCTTCTCCTTGAAGAATTTGACAAAGTTCGGTTTTTCCTTTTTTGTTAGTGATTATGCCAGATGTATGTTTCTTGTTACTCCTTCAGTACTGATATTTATTGATTGAGTTGGATCAATCAAGATTGGTGATCCCTCTTGATAATGTTCAGGAAGAGTGTCAAGTCTCCCATCTTCAGGTTCCTCAAAGAGGTTTTCACCATTATATGCATCCTTTGTTTTTACTTTTTTGTGATCTAATACTACCATTAGATGGTTTTAACCATTAGATCGATTGATCATTTTGTTCATTTTGTGACTAAGAGACTTGGCACTCCCCTTATTTTAGATATTGTTATGTGATTCATTGGTGGAACATATTTTTGAGTTAACAGAGAAAAGGTATTGAACAATGGCCTCATCATTTTGGAATATTGGTATGTTGTGCTCTAGTTCTTCCTAGTCTATAAGGTCAGGATATATGAGAGGTAGGGAGTCGTGTGGCGGGTCAAGATCAACCACTGTGAGGGTCATGATAAAGATATTGTCATAGTTGTCCATAGCATGGGTGAGGTCTATAATAGTCTCAATGTTTTTAATGGTACTCTTGTCGATATTGTCTCTTTCGTATTGAAGTTGTTCATTCTCACTAACCACATAGATATGGTGTGGGCCGAATTCAAATGAACTAGAGCTCAAGCCTTGTCCCTCATAAGGAATGGGTGTGTATGCGTGGATTGTATCCACCCCAATGTCTGATGAATACTAAGAGGGGGGGTGAATTAGTATGCCAAAAATCTTTGCACTTAAACACTTTGCAAGACTAACAGTAAACCGGTAAAACAGTTTAACAGACAAACTGGTTAACAAACATGCAAACCAAATAGCTAATAATGCATTCACCCACAGAAGCACAAACACCATAATACAATAGATTTTGATGTGGAAACCCAAATGGGAAAAACCACGGTGAGATGGAACTCACAAGTAACTATCTATAGAATAGAAACCAGACCGGTTAAGGTCTTACAATGTTCTTTACTAGAACAGGTCTTGTTAGGAATCTCAATCTCTGTTAGGAGATAAGTCCAATTAAATACTACCTTGATAGAGGATTTCAGATCCATAGATGTGAACCACCTTGTTAGAGGATTTACAAAAGGCTTTTTGGGCCTACCTGATTAAGGGCTACAAACTTGTTAAAGATGTGAGTAATCAAAAAGTGTTTGACCTAGCTAGTTGCATAGGCTGCTTGGTCTGCTTGGTTAGATCCTTGGTAGTTCATTCTTAATGCACTCCTACATTACTTCAGTCTTCTACACATTCATAATCTCTCCAACTCCTCAACCACCTTAAACCCTAGCCGCAATATCAACTATTGCAACAACAACAACATCAACAACCTAAAACCCTCGACATGATGTCCTTAAAAAGGAAACTGATTTCATGTCGGTCCAATAGGATTACATTACTATTTCCTAGGTTCAATGAACCTGGACATACTAGGTAACACAACACAAAAAGCACCGCTACAGTGTCAGCACCATCAAACAATTGGTGAATGGTAACTCATCACACACGGTTGGTAACTCATCATAGAGTATTACCGGTTCATACAAAATGCCAGTTGCCGGTTTGACAAAAAATGAAGACTGGTAAAAATGTGTTATGCCGCTTTGGTCCTTCGTACCGCTTGGGATCAACATGCCACTTCAGGCCGGGAAACACATTCTGCACAACATCAATAGTCTAAAGACTATAATTCAACATACCAGTTGGAACAAATACCGGTTATGCTCTAACTCATACATATAAAGAGGATCTCAATGCAAGTGTGTGTCCATCAATGATAATCACAACATAAACATAAAAAATGCCAACAATGTCCTCAGGTAATATTAGAGCAAGTGTCCCATTCATACTTATTGGAATCTATTTCAGAACCGTTGTCCTAGGTCACTCCACTGAACTAGATGGGAATGGTGTAGGGCGAGTAATGGTTACTGATAATCAATACAAGTTTGGTAGCTTGTTCTGATTCAAGGTCTATACTTGTTTGTACTCTTTGGATTTTCTCATACACAATTTTCCTTCTTTGAGTAGCAATCTACTCAAGTTGTGGCTCACATTTGGTTTGATTAGGTGCTTGTACATGATGTACTTTTTTACAAGAGGCCTCCTCTCTTTGGATAGATAGTTCTTCTTGTCACTTCTCATTTTCTTCATGCTCTTGTTCTTTTCTTGTCTTTTTCGCTGCTAGGTGTAGCACCTCTTGCCAGGATTCTTTGTTTGGTGTTACTTTTTCTCTCCATCAAGGCTTTTGATGGTGATCTCTCTTTTGCACAGGTTGAACATGTTGGCCATATCCAAGTCCTGATTTGTCTTTTGCCAATTGTGAATGGGGTTGTATAGGTTCTAGGATTCCCTTTTGATGCTTGCTAATGGGTCCTTTTCCTTTGTATCCCATGCATTGCATCATTTTGAACCCATTTCCATATTATTCTATGGGAACAACCACTTCTAGGGAAGCAACTCTGATTTCTTCCTCATCCTTGTATATCCAGCTGAGGATGTCTTTGTCTTCTTATTCTTCTACAAGTATGCCAATTTGGATAAATTTACCATCAAATTTCTTGATGGGTTGTGTTTCTTGATTGTTGGCATTGAGTTGCCATTGATGTCAACCGGTATTGGAGGTTACCGGTAGAGTGTGTCAACCGATATGAGAAGATTGAACCGACATAAAGAAGAAAAGTATGATTATGTGTTGACAAATGATATCATAAGTATGAGGTGAGATGCAGGAGTGAATTGGAACACTTGAGTATTAAACGGTAAGACATAAAATGATATGATGGTTGGCTGGTTGTTTGTGATGAAGAGGTGTGATGTTAAATGAATCACAACAACACTCAGTGAGCTGAACATAACGAATGGCATACCGGAAGGCAAGATGAACTGTCAGTATGATGTGCTGCCAGTAAAAGTAGTTGTCCAGTATGGTGGGCATACCGGTAAAGGTTTGTACTGGTAGAAGGGTTTGTATTGGTAGGAATGTTTAGGTTTAAACCAAATTTTTGTCAGTGAGTTGAATGTATGTCTATGTGTGCAATGGGGAGCCGAGTTGGAAAACATGTAGAGGGCGATGAAATGTTCATCGACATGGTTGTCTATGCTGATGGTGGTCATTGAATGATTAAACAACAAATCACGAGATGATATCTGACTAATGTGGATTGAGGAAGAATGGACAACAGAGAATTATCAGGCAGTTTCTAGCATTGTGATCAAGGCAAGAAATCCGATTGCATATTGAGCTTCAGTTAGAAACTACTAGGTGAAGTGAGGACGACAAAGATAAAGGCCATAAAGAAGGGTGAAGCCTGCAATTTTTTGAAAACATGCATTGGATGAATAAAAATGTGTACAGAGGCATCTCCCCAAAAGTAGGTGACCGATCTAAGGAAGATCAAATCAAATTTGATACAGATTTGGTCAAAGGAAAGAAACCCTAACCGCCTGAAATTTGAATTTGTTTTTGGCAGGAAAGCTTGTTCATAAATATATAAGTCTAAATCGATGAGGCTGCTATTGCGGAATGATATGTAATCATGCTGGTGAATGAAAGAGAGACAGAAAAGATTGTTTAAGTAAAAAACAAGAAAAATCACAAGTGACTGTGTGTTGAAGGAGAAACTGGCAAGGTGTGTGAGCTGGGAAAAGACAAACTAGCAGAGACAAAACCTGTCAAATTGTGAGCAGGTGTGAATTGAATCCAACAGACATAGGAAAAGAAGTTTTAACAAAGGACTAGCATAAAGGCAGTGTTGCAGTGAGTGTGGAGGTTTCATAGACCGGTAAGATTGAAAGCGGTAGGGCAGTGTATTGAAGGGTTGCAAAACTTCATTTGCAAAAGTGAATTTATTTTTGTATTTGAATCTTTATATTGTCTTCACTAAGTAGGTTCTTAGTGTAAGGTTTGTAGCTCCTTTAGGTTGTAGCCTATAAATTGTTCAGGGGTTGGTGCTCCTTGAGTTGGTGCCCTAAAATCGTAATCAGATCATTTACATTGTGAGGATGGATTGGAGCAAAAGATCTCCAACAACTATTCTCATCGAGGTTTTTCCCACATTAGTTTTTCCTCATATATATGGTGTTATGTGATGCATTCTTGTGTATGAGTTATATTGATGTTATAGAAAATCCTTTCACACACTTAGTTCACATTGTTTGGTCTATCAACCAACATTTTGTTGGTTTTATATTGTACCGGTATTCCCTATTGAAGAAAAAGTGTTTAAATCACTAATTCACCCCCCTCTCAGTGATCCATTGTGTCCAACAATTGGTATCAGAGCCTAAGCACCCTGTTTTGTCAAAGAATTCTCTAGCTTGGGTAGATCCTGTCAAGTTGTCACAATGGAAAGAAATGAATCTGACTCATCAAAAGCCCCTATGTTTGATGGTGTCAACTATGCCTTTTGGAGTAGAAGAATGAAAATCTATTTGTCCTCTCTAGGTTGTGATGTATGGATGTCAGTTGTGAATGGGTATACAGTCCCTAATAATCCCCCTAATGATCCAGATGCTAAGAAGGAATATGAGAACAATGCTAAAGCTAAAAATGACATTCTTAGTGGGTTATCTGATAATGAGTTTGTTAAGGTCATGCACTACTCATCTACCAAAGAAACTTCAGATAAGTTGTAGAAGATATTTGAAGGTGATGCTAAAGTCAAGGAAGCCAAGTTACAGACATTGAGAGAACAGCTTGAGGGTTTGAAGATGAGAGATGAAGAGAAGATTGTTGACTATCTCCAAAGGATTGATGAAACAACAAACACCATTAGAGGGCTTGGAGAATGAATAAAAGATGAAGTGGTAGTGAAGAAAGTACTTAGATCCCTCACACCTAAGTATGATACAAAGGTTTCAGAAATAGATGAAGAAAAAGATCTGAAAGTCTTTACAATGGATGAGTTGTATGGTTCCCTAACCGCTTATGAGATGAGGACTGTCGGTATTGAGGTTGTGAAGAAAGAAGCTGCATTCAAAACATCAAGGAAAGAAAAATAAGAGTCTTCTCAAGATGGAACCAGTGAAGACTCTGATGACATCATGGAAAACGTTGTCAGAAGACTCAAAACGGGTTCAGGGAAATACAAAGGCAAGTTGCCCTTGAAATGTTTCAACTATGGAAAGAGTGGATGTTTTGCTGCCAAGTATCCCTATGGTGACAAGAATGAAGAGGATGACTCAGGTGGTAGCAGATCATACGGTAAGGACGAGAAGAAGAATGTCAACCGACATGGTAGAAGAGGCTACCGAAAGTAGAGCGGTCTTTACACACATGAAAATGATATGACAGATGAGGAATGTACCTCAAATGACTGTTGCAGTGAAGATGAAGTTAGAGAAAACCTTTTCATGGCCCAAGAGGTTCCGATACCTGAAGAAGGAGAAGAGAAAGAGCAATAAGGAGAAGTAGATCTTGAAGTAGAGCTCATCAGTGCTTTGGAAGAGCCGAAGAAAACAAGAAGAGATCTGAAGAAGGTGAAAAAGATTGCAACTGAAGAACAAGAGATGTTGGAAGAATCCAAGAAAACAATTGCAGATCTAAAGTTTCAATTGGAAGAGGCCAAGAGGATTTGTGAAGTTACTAGTACTGGTTTGAGTAAAAAGGAGAAGGAGCATCAAAACCTGGAAGAATAAATTGTCAAACTCTGGAAAGAATTAGAGAAAAGTAAGGAAGAAATGAAAGTGAGAAGCAAATATGAAGGCAACACCAAAGCTTTAGACAAGATATTGAGAAAAAAAAAGCAATCTAAAGATACCGGTGGCTTAGGATTTGAAGAGGGTCAAAGTTCAAAAAAAAAAGATACATCTGGCAAGGAGATACAATTTACTTCTTCAAATGAAGGTGAAGCAAAGAAGACATTCACACTAAGCAAGGATACCGGTAAGAAGACATATGCATATTATGTTAGAAACTGCCACACAAATTGGTATACACAATTAATGAATCGGAGGCCATACTCAATGCATCAACATGCAAATACAAGGAGAAGTGCAAAAGTTGATCATGGAGGATTCACCAGAGTTAGCTGCATGAAATGAAGACCCCAATGAGGTAGTCATTTGCAGGACCAAGGCAATCTAACCAGTATCTTCCAAACTTTCATGGTTATTGTCATAGGTGTAATAAGTTCGGTCATAGAATGGTAGATTGTAGGAAAATGAATGTAAACCTCAGTTTTGAGAGTAAAAACTCATTTGCTACATTACAAAGTACAAATGTCACATGTTATAATTGTAATGAGTTTGGTCATAAGAGTTATGAGTGTAGTAGAAATATGTAGATGTCCTACAAGAATGCTTTGGAATCATATTTCAATGCTAATATAAAATGTTACAAGTGTCAAAATTTTGGTCACATAGCAAGGCATTGTAAGCTATGAACTAACGAGCAAAATAAAATAGTACTGGATTAGAAGATAAAGACTAAACTGGAACACAAGATGACATAAGAGGAGAAGAAAGAAGAGAAACAGGTTTGGATAGAGAAGGAGAAGAACAAGACAGAGTCAAGCTTAATTGTGCAGACTGCTCTACATGCTGAAAGGAGGAATCTATGGGTAGTAGATAGTGGTTGCTCAAATCACATGACCGAAGACAAGAAAAAGTTTATCAAGCTTGATGATTGGAATGGTGGTTCTATCTAGTTTGGTGATAACTCCTCTATCAAGATTAAGGGTTGTGATACATTGAATATTAATGGAAAGCTTAAGGCTCATGATATGTACTATGTGGAAGGGCTATAACATAATCTACTAAGTGTAAGTCAAATGTGTGACAAAGGGTACAAGTTCACATTTGACTCTACCAGTTGTCAGATAAGAAAGTAGACTACCAGCCAGGTTGTAGCAGAAGGAAAGAGGACAGATGGTAGTGTCTACAATCTAAAAGAATGCTATGAGTCTTAATGCATGATGGGACGTGTCGATGAAAGCTGGTTGTGGCATCGAAGATTAGGTCATGTGAATTGTGATAATTTGGTGAAGATAAGCAAAAACCGGTATGTGAGAAATATTCCACAAAAAAATAATTGAGCAAGTACTTTTTGTGATGAATGCATCAAAGGAAAGCAAATCAAAGTGAGTTGCAAGACAAAAGAGTATAATACCTCTATAGTTAGTACATACGGATTTGTGTGGACCAACAAGGACAAGGGCTTTGTCCGATGATAGATTCTTCATGCTATTCATTGATGACTACTCGGGGATGACTTGGGTGACATTTTTGCATGAAAAATCACAAGCATTTGAAAGATTCAATATTTTCAAAAGGATGGTTGAAAATGACAATGGAAACTGGTTAAAATGCCTAAGATTAGACTAGGGTGGAGAATATTCTTCAAATGAGTTTATTGACTATTGTGAGAAACATAGAATCCAGATATAGTATTTAGCAGCAAGAACACCACAACAAAATGGTGTGGTAGAAAGGAAGAATAAGACAATGAAGAAGATGGCTAGAACAATGTTGAATGAGGCTAGCATACTAGATACATACTGGAAGGAATCAATTCATATTGTTGTCTACACATTAAACTAGGTACAACTAAGAGTGAACAGTAGAATGACTCCTTATGAGTTGTGGTATGACTGGAAACCATCACTCAAGCATTTTGGAGTTTTTGGAAGTAAGTGTTTCATCAAAGGAGATGTTGATGGATTAGGAAGTTTTGATTCCTAGAGTGATGAATGAATCTTTTTAGGTTACTCAACGAATAGAAAAGTCTACAAATGCTACAACAAGAAATTGAGAAAAATGGTTAATAGTATAAATGTGAGAATAAATGAAGACCTACATAAGGGAGAATTTGCACTGACACCCTATATTAATGATTCAAATGTTGTGCATGAAGATCAATCTGACAATGGACTAGTAGAAGAAGCACTAAGCAAGAAATCCAACCGGTATGTGCAAAAGAACCATCCAGAAGAATAAATCATAGGAGATAAAAATGAAGGTGTGCAAACCACAAGGAGACTAGCCCAGAATGATGAGCAAGTAAATTTCTGCCTCATGACAAAACTTGAGCCCAAATTTTTTTATGAAGCTAGAAAAAGTGAGAAGTGGGTAGATGCCATGGATGAAGAGCTGAAACAAATTGAGAAAAATCAAACTTGGGAACTTGTTCCTAGATCGGCAGACAATAATGTAATAGGTACCAAGTGGGTCTACCAGAACAAGATGAATGAAGAAGGTAAGATAATCTAGCATAAAGAAAGGTTAGTTTGCAAAGGTTATGCTCAAGTGGAAGGTATTGACTTCGAAATGACCTTTGCACCAGTTGCTAGGTTAGAGGCAATAAGAATATTTTTAGCTTTCTCTACCTATAATGGTTACAAGGTTTACCAATGGATGTCAAATTTGCATTCTTGAATGGTAATCTTGAAGAAGAGGTGTATATGGAACAACTAGAAGGATATCTATTGCATGATGATTAGAATTTTGTATGTTGGTTGAAGAAAGCATTGTATGGTTTGAAGCAGGCCCCCAAAGCATGGTATTCCCGGTTAGACAAATACTTGAAAGAGCAAGGATTCCAGAAAGGGAATGCAACCAACAACTTATATATCAAGGTAAATGGAGATCATATGATTATAGTTGTTATATATGTGGATGACATTGTTTTTGGTTGAGACAAGGACATCATGTGCAAATAATTTGCAGATAAGATGAAGATAGAATTTGAGATGTCCATGATAGGTGAGTTGTCCTATTTTCTTGGTTTGTAGATCTCACAATAGGAGAAAGGAATTTTCATCTCACAAACCAAGTATGTTAGAGACATGTTGAAAAAGTTTCAAATGGAGGACAACAAACCAGTAAGTACTCCCATGATTACTAGTTGTAAATTGAGAAAACTAGATGAGTCTCTAGAAGTAGAGCAGACATTGTATAGGTCTATGATTGGTAGTCTGTTATATCTAAAAAAATCTAGACTAGATATTGTACAAGTAGTTTGCATGGTTGCAATATTTGAAGATGATCCTAAACAATCTCACTTAAATGCAGTCAAGACAATCTTTAGGTATCTGCAAGGAACTGTCAGTTATGGTCTATGGTATCCAAAGAAAGGAGACTTCTCTTTGCAGGCTTATACTGATGCAGATTGGGCAGGAAGTATTGATGACCAGAAGAGTACTAGTGGAGGTGCCTTCTATTTAGGAGATTGGTTAGTATCATGGCACAATAAGAAGAAAGATTCAGTGTCATTATCTACTACTGAGGTAGATTATATAGCAGCTGATACATGTTGTTCACAAGTATTGTGGATGAAGTAGACACTGAAGGGCATACAGGTGGAGATACCAGAACCTATTCCAATCCGGTGTGATAACTCAAGTGCAATCAATATCTCCAAGAATTCAGTAATGCATTCAAGAACAAAACACATTGCAATCAAGTATCATTTCTTGAGGGAGAAGGTAGCAGATAAGGAGGTCATAGTTGAGTATGTTTCAACCGGTGAGCAGATTGCGGACATATTTACCAAGCCACTTCCTTTAGGCACATTTGATTACCGGAGACAAAATATGGGAGTTTCCTCCCTCCACTTCGAAACATCGATATGGACTTTTTAACAACCTACTTATCTTATGGTTGTCCCACCATCCGACAACACTTAAATATGTAGGGAGATGTGTGATTGAGGGGGAGTCAACAATTGTTCCTATCATATGACTCTTGAATCATGAAGCATGGACACAGGGGGATAATGTGTCCTACCAGTTGAAGTCAAGGGAGAGAGTATGACTGGTGTCAGACTAAGGTTCCCTTTGCCATTATTGTCAAAGGGGGAGAGAAACCAGAATAAAAAAGTGTTGACATCCATGCCAAAGGGGGAGATTGTTGGCATTGAGTTGTCATTGATGTCAACTGGTATGAAGTAGATCGAACTGACATAAAGAAGAAAAGTATGATTATGTGTTGACAGATGATACCAGCGATATTAGGTGAGATGTAGGAGTGAATTGGCACACTTGAGTATTAACCGGTAAGGCATAAACCAATATTATGGTTGGCTAGTTTTTTGTGATGAAGAGGTAGAGTGTTAGATGAATCACAACACCCAGTGAGATGAACAAAATGAATGACATACCAAAAGGCAAGATGAACTGTCGGTATGATGTGCTACCAGTAAAAGTAGTTGTCCAGTATGGTGGGCATATTGTAAAGGTTTGTACCCATAGGGATGTTCAGGTTTAAACCAACTCTTTGTCGGTGAGTTGAAAGTATGTCGATGTATGCAATGGGTAGCTGAGTTGGCAAACATGCAAAGGTCAATGAAATGTTCATTGACATGGTTGTTTGTGCAGTTGGTGGTCATTAAATGATAAAACCACAAATCATGGGATGATATTTGACTGATGCAGCTCGAGGAAGAATGGACGACATAGAATGATCGGGCAATTGTTGGCATTGTGATCAAGGCATAGAATCTGATTGCAGATTGACCTTCAATTAGAAACAACTGGGTGAAGTGGGGATGACAAAGATCAAGGCTGTAAAGAAGGGTGAAGTTTGTTATTTTTAGAAAACATGCATTGGATGAATAAAAAAATGTATAAAGGAATCTCCCCAAAAGAAAGTGACTGATCAAAGGTAGATCGAATCAAATTTGATACAAATTTGGTTGAAGGAAAAAAACCCTAACCACTTGAAGTTTGAGTTTGTTTTTGGTGGGAAAGCTTGTTCTTAAATATACAAGTCTAAATCGATGAGGTTGTTTCTGCGGAATGATATGTGATCATGTTGGTGAATGAAAGAGAGAGAGAAAAGATTGTTTAAGTTTAAAACAAGAAAAATCATAAGAGACTATGTGTTGAAGGAGAAATTGACAAGGTGCGAACTGGCAGAAGACATACCGACAGAGATAGAACCTATCAAAGTGTGAGCATGTGTGAAGTGAATTTAGTAGATAGAGGAAAATAAGTTTTAACAAAGTAAGGACCATCATAAAGGCAATGTTGCAGTGAGTGTGGAGGTTTCATAGACCGGTAAGATTGAAACCAGTAGAGAAGTGTATTGAAGGGTTGCAAAAATTCATTTGCAACAGGGAATTTATTTTTGTATGTGAATCTTCATATTATCTTCACTGAGTAGGTGCTTAGTGCAGGGGTTGTAGCTCCTTTAGGTTGTAGCCTATAAATTGTTCAAGGGTTGGTGCTCCTTTGAGTTGGTGCTCATAAATCAAGGGTTGGTGCCCTAAAATTGTAATCAGATCATTTACATTGTGAGGTTGGATTGGAGCAAAACATCTCCAACAACTATTCTCACCGAAGTTTTTCCCACATTGGGTTTTCTTCGTATATCTGGTGTTATGTGATGCATTCTTGTGAATGCGTTATATTGATGTTATAGAAAATCCTTTCACACACTTAGTTTGAATTATTTGGTCTACTAAACAACACTCTATTTGTTTTATATTGTACAGGTATATCCCTATTGAAGAAAAAGTATTTAAATCACCGATTCAACCCCCTCTCAATGATCCATTGTGTCCATGTGGAAGGTTGTCCATGATATTTTGGCGAAGTTGGTAACTTAGATAGACACATGGGTTCAAAAGAGTATTCCCCCATACCTTGGTCCTTTATCTTCATCTTTTGCTCAAAATTCATGGATAGGGACTTGATTTTTTCTTGATGGTTGGATGATGAGGAAGCTTGGACCTCCTTGTTGTGTGGAACCAAGACATTTTGAGTTTCCTCCATAATGTTTTAGTACTGAAACGGGTTAGTATCTATTGATATTGAAATTTTTTGTCCATTGTAGGGGAACTTGAGACATTGATGGTACGTGGAAGGTACTACTTACATTTCATGGATCCAAGAATGACCCAATAGTATGTTGTATGTCAAGTCTATGTCCAAGAATTGACACAATGTTTCTCTTTACATAGGTCCTACCTGAATGGGTAGTACCATTGTTCCTTCAGATGACCTTTCTTCATCATCATAGGCTTTGATAGTGATCTTCTTTTTACGGTCAATAGCTTGCTCAGAGAAGCCCAATACACGGATAATATTTAAGGTACATATATTGAGACCAACTCCTCCATCTATTAGCACTCTTTTCACCTGATGTTTGTAGATTAAGACTTCGATATGGAGCGGGGTGTTGTGTGGATGACTCAAGGAGATGTCATCAATTTTTGAAAAAGGATATGTTATGTGGCATCCTCAGACGAGCCACCATGACTTGTAACTGATTGATATCTTGATTGTTTGGAATGGTTGTTTCTACAAGAGCTTGCTCTAATATATCCTTATGCCTTTGTGAGAGTTTAAGAAACTCAAGTATTGATATATGAGCGGGTGTCCTTTGTAGTTGGTTGACCAAGTTATAATGAGTCTTGGGGATAGTTGTTGCTTTAGATGTGTTCCCCTTCAAGACATATTTTTGAGCCCTTGTTGTCATGTGTTACTAGTGTATGTTCTTGTTTATCTTTGATCTTCATGACATTTAATTGATTGCCGCATGTTGATATGTGATTTATGATGTTTTTGTATATGTGATTGATGTGGGCTCCTTTTTTATTGTTTGAGGTTGATACTCCTCCCTTGTCGTAATTAGGAAGAGGGTTTTTGAAAGCCTCATGATCACCATTGGTTTTATGTCCATCGACTGTTATGTCTCCCTTGTCTATCATATCTTGAACTAGGAGTTTCAACCTCATGCAATCATTTGTTCTATGACCCTTGTTTCGGTGATAATCATAATAATGCGAGTCATTCCACTAGGGTGTTTTGACTTGGGGTTCAAAGTTGCTTATGACTAGAAATGTGATAATATTATTTGCCAATAGTTCTTGAAATGTAGATTCTAGGGTTTATCCTAATGGTGTATATGTTCTTCAATATGAGCGAGGTGGATTGTTAGTGTTACCCCCTTGGCTATTGTTGTTCCCCTGATTATTGTTGTTATTCCCTCGGTAGTTATTTTTTCCTTGGTTGGGAGTGTGTTAATAATTGTCGGTGCCTTGATTTACACTTCTTTGATCATTGTTGAATGGTGTGTTACTTGATAAAGTTAGCATTGGTTGTTTAGACTTTACATTGTTGGCATCAACTACACCATCATTATCAACATTTTTGTTTCTAGTCTAAAATTTGGACTTGTTTGAGTTATTGTTATTATATTGATTGTCATAGGTGTTAATGCTTGATGAACTAACACCTTCCTTGGAGAACTTCAAGGTCCCTTTCTTGATGGAGGCTTTTGTTGGCATTATAATAGACAATGGGAGATTGTTGGCATTTCAATAAGGATATTGAGAAGGTTGTTGATGATTATGGATATAACTGATTAAGGATGATTTACTGTCTTAATATTATTATTTTGTCATTGATGTCAAGCTATTGATTTTCTAAATCAGTATGATGTTGCCATATCTTGAGAAGTATGATTTGATGAGTATAAAGGTGTCGGTAAAAGACATAGAAAGAATATGATGAAAAAGGGGATGAATAATTTATTCAATGGGCAACTATTACCGAATTAGACAATGATGAGATCATGATGTTTAGATTGTTTTGATATCATACATATGTTATTTATTGTAAGGTTAATACTATACTATATTATTGAGCAAAGATCCTAATCGGTAAACCCTAAGGTTATTGCTATTGGTTAATGAAGACAGAGTGTCTACCAAGTAAAGTTTAGTATTTACCGAGTTGTAACCGAGCTATAACAGAATGCATCAAATCATTACATGCATTATTTAATGAAGGGAGCTGATGAGATGGAACTGATTAAATTATTGGTATGTCGTGCATAAAGTTTGTTAAAGAATCTATGGCAAAGGAAAATCGGCATGAAGATCTACATCGCAGATTGAACTGCATACCCTAGCATAAGTTCCAAGAAATGTATGCAAGTTCCAAGGCGGGGTAAAATGTTTTTCAGATTGAAGAATACATTGAACCTGGTCAAAGTTTGAAGATCTGATGGCTATGATTGATCATGGGAAATGTGATCAAGGAGATTAAGTGGTTGGCAATTGTTTATAATAGGGAACTATTGATAAACAATATATGTGGGCAAGTGTATGCACAGGGATGCTACATAGTAATTACCAAGAACAGAAGCTTGAAGAATTGTTTATATAACAGAGTATAGAGCCCAGCGGATGGACAAGATTAGTTCTATGTCTAGATTGTATTGAGCAAATAAGAATCTGCTTTAGCATTTTAGATGTGAAGTTGCAGATAGATTTTTATTACTGTTATTTTGTGAAGTGACAGAAAATCTCTTAATCGAGTGGACTTAACAGTCTTATTTGTAAAACCCTCTAGCAAGGTGACATTCTGATTGAGTGTTTGAAATCCTTTAACAAGGTCACTTCTAACAAGGTGAAGATCCTAACAGATCTGAGGGAAATCCCTTAACCGGGTCACATCTATCAATGTGTTTGTAATCTTTAACAAGATTTGCTTTTAATCGAGCATACTCTAGAAGAGTATATTTCTTAGTGGGTCCGAAATCCCATAGTGGTTTTTCCCTATTTGGGTTTCCACGTTAAATATGGTGTTATGAGGTTTATGATGTTTATATGCTTTTGAGTTTGCATGTTTAACAGGTTTGGTTATATCACTGAAGTATATGTTACCGAGGTTGAATCTTATGTTTTTATGGAAGATTAAGTTTGTATGATTCACCCCCCCCTCTCATCTTATCAGCTTGGCATCTGTACTTAACATTAAGTATCAGAACTATCAATTGGTATCAGAGCTTTGGACTCTGGAAGAAAATTTTAAAGGTACTTGAGCCTGTGAGACATGGACCAGCTCTGATGCCATGTAAGATTTTGCCAAGATCAAGAGGCAATGGAAAGCACAAATAAGAGAGACAAAATAAATGATAGAAATAAATTGTATTCTATCAAGATGAAAATATTGATCAACTGAATCATCAATCGATGTTTCATACAATGAATATGAGCCTTCTTATATAGGCAAGGCTATATGGATATGTGAGCACACAAACATGACATGTGGCTCAATAAGAAACAAGAGTAGGTAGGAAATAAGTGTGGGTAGGTAGGAGAAATAATATAATAGTCCACATAAGGTGGATCACCCACTGAATGTGGAGTGTAACAACAAGATAAGTCCACAAAAGGTGGAAATTCTCCTACACACTATCCCAATGTAGGCACAAACACCCGTGTCTCCTACCCAAACTACTATGAAATGCATTTCCTAAGTAAACTTAAGTAAAGTGTAATAATATCCAATATGAATAATTATTTACACCAACACCCCCCCTTAAGTACAACTTAGGGGAATGCACTAAAGTTTACAATGCAACTAAGCAATGCAAGATGGGTCTTGGCTACTAGGCCATTTTAGGTACCCATGTACAAATGCAAATGCAATCTCCCATAAAGTGGGGAAAGAGAGAAAAACCCAATGGGAGAAAACCCTCCCCCAAAATAGAGATGATGAAAGCACACAATGCTCTCAATGATGAATGAGAAGAACAAAAAATATGTCCCCCCCATAAGAGAGAAGAAGAAGAAGAGAGACTAGGAAGTCCCCCCTCAATGTGGAATCTGCACCAATGATAGAAGCTCGATGTATGAAGAAAGTTCTCCATGATCGTCGAACAACATTCCTCCTCTTAGGAAGAAACAAAACCAAAGGTGTATCCATGAAGTCTCCCCAATCATGAAAGGAAGATGGAGAAAAAATACACATGATGAAAGGAATCTCTGAAAAATGCTCAAGTGTCCCCATGTCGATGCTGAAAGGTACCCCCTCCAAAGGTGGTAAACTGTGTCGCACTGCTGAAAAAGGAACTCCAAGATCTAGTGGAGATGAATGTAGAACAATATCCAAAGACTCACATGTCTCCTCAAAAGATAAAGAGACCTTCTCCAAGTGTTGTACAAAAGTATCCACAATCATGTCAACCTCTAAAGATTGATCATGTAGAGAATGCACAAGAGGGTCAGAGTGATCCCTCGCAACAATCAAAGAAGGATCATCTTCATCAAAGAGAAGATGAATGTCATCAATGGTATCTCCCAAATCTGCAATGTAGGACTCCATAAACAAACCTGCAATGTCTGTCAAGTAGGCATCCCAATCAACTGAAGCTGGAAGATATGAAATATCCTGCTGCACTGAATCATAAGGAAAAACTATTGCATTAGATACATCATCAAGTGCAATAGGTGGTGTGATATCAAGATAAGGAGATGAAATGCAAGGCTCAAGAACGGGGTCACATGTGAGAATCCCCAAGTTCAAATGCCCAAAGTTCTCCTCAAAATCTGAATCATCAACATAGGAAGAATCAACCTCATCAAGAGGACCAAAAACTAAAAAAGAGTACAACCAAGATACATGATCAACCACCCCAGTCGCAATGATATCTCCACTCTCCAATTCTCTAATGATAACTGAATCAGGTGTGAACTCCACAGGTTTCCTAGTTTCCCCATGTGTGATTTGATAGATGGAAAGAAGATTATTTGTCAAGTGGGGTACACACAACACATCATTGAAGGAGTTATCCCCGATGGCAATAGATCCTTTCCCAATCACATCCATGTATGTATGATTGCCCATCAAAATTTGCAGCATGTGGCAAGGCTCAAATGTAGAAAACATAGACTGCGAAGATGCCATATGATGAGAAGCCCCTGAATCTAGAAGCCATCTCCCTGAATCATGACTTGTAGTAGCACAAAGAGCTTGTCCCTTTCCTTTATCTGTCCCAAAAGAGTGATCCTTTCCTTTATCCTTGGAAGAAGAAGCCGATGTAGACATTCTAGAAGGTAGGTTGATTCTATTCTTCTCAAGAAGATTCTTCAACTCATCAATATCCTTCTTATAACAATGATGTTCATCATGTCTTGACTTCTTGCAATATCCACAAAACAAATTGTCCTTATATGATTTCCTCTTAGGTGAGAATGGTGAATCACCTTGTTGTGGAGAGGAAGATTGTGCTCCATCTTGTTGTGGTTTAGACTTAGGTTGCTTTTGATTCTTTCCTTTTCCTTGATTACTTTGATTCCCTTTGTTAGCCACCAAAGCTTGTGACTTTGAATATTTGAGAATCCCCATCCTGGTCAACTTAGATTGCTCAAGTATCAACATCTCTATGAATGAATCAAATGAGGGAGAAGTGTATGAGGAACCTTGAGCTAACCTATGGGTGTGAAAGCTAGATACAAAGGCTACATACTTTGAAGGAAGCTTGTCCAACAAGTTATAAACCAATTGAGCATGCTTTTTGTCAATTCCACAATCCTTTAGCTTTGCTCTTAGCTCAATTGCTTTTGTGACATAATCTTGGATTGTATCAAAATCCTTGGGATCCAAAGTTGTGAGTTCAATATCAAGCTTGTAGCCCTTAATCTCATCAACTTGACCATACAATTTCTTAAAAATATCCCAAGCCTCTTTAATTGTAGTACACTTATCAATGTGAAAAATGAGGTCATTTGATATATACTTTCTAAGAGTTCCAAGTGCCATAGCATTCTTAGTAAGTCATTCAATTTGAGCATTGGGATCAGCCTTAGGATCAGGTGGTACTATAATAGTTTCATTTACATAATGAATGAGTCCTTTTTCCATTAGTTTACTCCATGCTTTAATCTTCCATGATGCATAATTATGAGGAGTTAAAAGTGGAAATTTAGGAGAACCCATAGCACCAAAATGAAAAAACACAAGATAGAGAGAGGCACAATCACACAAGACACCCCCACCCAAAATACTCAATCAAGAAATCCCCCCAAAATGGTGATTTTGGCACTTTATACTTAGTGTGTATACAATGGGCCACTTGCAAAACAAGGCAAAGTGGACTTCTGATTTCAATTTACAACTTCTCAAAAATGAGATCTAAGAGACTTCAAAAAAGACTGCTAGTGATCTAAATTGAGATCCAAGCAAAATACAAGTACCAAATATGTCAAAAATGGCCAAATACTAAAAGTACAATTTCTACTTAAAATCACTACAACCAGATGGCAGATTATGAAATTAGATGAAAAAATATGCACTTTAAAAAAAAACGACACCTGAAAAGGAGTCCATATGAGCCCAAATGAAGCCTCCAAAGTTGTAAAAATTGGGATTTCACGATTTCCGAAAAACTTGTATCCAAAAATTAGACAACTCCTACACCACTATACAGATCACGGAATTCTACCCCAAAACAAAAGAAATTTCTTGAAAAAATGAGTCTAGATGAGTGAGATATTGCTATTTGAAAATTGCCTGCAAAATTATAATTTTTGGAAAATTTCTGCCGCAACTTGTCAAACTTCAAATGCCTCTAGATTTGGCCTCTGAAGTCTGATTTTGATGAAACAAAAGGCAAAACTGACTTTCCTAGACCTCCTAAATCCAATGGTAACCTCAGATTTGACCGATTAAGCTTCAATAAAAACCTGCAATAGAAAACTCCAAAATACACAACCCCAAATAGCATCAAATTTCTCTCAATTAGAAAACCAATGACACTCTAATGGCTCTGATACCATGTGAGACATGAACCAGCTCTGATACCATGTAATATTTTGCCAAGATCAAGAGGCAATGGAAAGCACAAATAAGAGAGACAAAATAAATGATAGAAATAAATTGTATTCTATCAAGATGAAAATATTGATCAACTGGATCATCAATCGATGTTACATACAATGAATATGAGCCTTCTTATATAGGCAAGGCTATATGGATATGTGAGCACACAAACATGACATGTGGCTCAATAAGAAACAAGGGTAGGTAGGAAATAGGTGTGGGTAGGTAGGATAAATAATATAATAGTCCACATGAGGTGGATCACCCACTGAATGTGGAGTGTAACAACAAGATAAGTCCACAAAAGGTGGAAATTATCCTACACACTATCCCAATGTAGGCACAAACACCCAAGTGTTTCATACCCAAACTACTATGAAATGCATTTCCTAAGTAAACTTAAGTAAAGTGTAATAATATCCAATATGAATAATTATTTACACCAACAAAGGCAAAGATCCAAAGATGTATAAGAGGGATGCACAGAAGCTGAACAAGTCAAGTTTCTCTACATGGCAGAAAAGGATGAAGCTGCACCTATCAGGAGTTGGAGAATATGTTGTATATTATCTGGAGAATGATTTCATTACAGCAAGCACCTATCCATTGACAATGGAAGAGATAAAGGCAAAGCAAGAACATATCCAAGCAATGATTGAAATAACATCTGCATTGACCAACTTAGAGTTTAATGATCTAGAAGGCTGCAATGATGCGAAGGCAGTGTGGGACAAGCTCATATCTATATATGGCGGTGATTAACATGTTCAATGAGAAAAAGTGGACAATCTAATGATTACAATGAAAGAAAGTATAAGTACTCTGAAGGAGATCACAGTGGAGCAAGTGAAATATTTCACAAGAACATGGAGGAAGTACACAAATTGTATGAGGAAATCAGAAAGCAAGAAGAGTTTGAAGCACTATTAGCTAGAAGGTTACCGAGAGGCAAAGGTAAGTATAAAGGAAAACTACCTTTGAAATGTTTCAATTGTGATAAGATAGGACACATGGCTTCTAACTGTCCTGACAAAGATTCTACTGAAAAGAGAGATTACCAAGATAATAGATAGAAAGACAATCATTACAGAGGACACCGAGACTTCAGGAGAAGATATAGAAAGACATGCATAATAACTGATGAGGAATCCAATGATGATAAATCAGATGAAACTGATACAGAGGAAGTAGTTTATGTGGCTATCAAAGATGGATCAGATGAAGAAAGGTATGAAGAAAAAACCCTAATATCTCACATAAATACTAATGATTCTTGGATCATAGATAGTGGATGCTCACATCACATGACTGGTGATAAACACAATTTTGTTATGTTAGAAGATTATGATGGAGGCTATGTAAGATTTGGTAATGATGCACCATGTCCAGTAAAAGGTAAAGGATCTATAACACTTCTTGACAATGCAAGATGCAATGATTTTTATTGGGTTGAAGGTTTGAAATACAATTTGTTGAGTGTAGCATAGCTAAACAATATAGGATACCGAATAGAATTTCAGAAAGGAATTGTCAAAGTTCATGATAAGAATGGAAAGTTAGCTATTACCAGGACACAAACAAAAGGTAACACATTTCACCTTGACTCAACTCAGAATAAGTGTCTGTATGCAAAGATAGATGATACCTGGTTATGGCATAAAAGGTTTTGTCATGTAAATTTTGATAATCTGATCAAAATAAGTAAGAAGCCCCGAGTAAGAGGTCTACCGAGTTTGGAAAAACCTGAGAATGCTATGTGTCAAGGATGCCAAATGGGTAAGATGACAAGATCAAGCTTTACAAGTAAGTCTTACACTTCTAAGGGAATTTTAGATCTTGTGCACACCGATCTTTGTGGTCCTATGAAAGTTCAAAGTTATTATGGTGATAAATATTTCATATTATTTGTGGATGATTACTCAAGGATGATGTCAGTTATGTTTTTAGAAGAAAAATCAGAAGCTTTTCAAATGTTTAAATGGTACAAGGCAAGAGTTGAAAATGAAACAGGAAGACAACTAAAATGTCTTAGATCAGATAGAGGAGGAGAGTTCACATCTGATGAGTTCAACTTATTCTATAATGATCATGGTATTAAAAGACAAGTCTCTGCACCGAGAACTCCACAACAAAATGGAATAGCTGAGAGAAGAAACAAATCTATTGTGGATTGTGCCAGAACCCTGATGATTGAAAAAAAAGTGCCACAAACATTTTGGAGAGAAGCAATAAGCACAACAGTTTACACCCTGAACCGAGTACAACTGAAGAAAGGAACTATGAAGACACCATATGAAATCTGGTATGACAAGAAACCTAATGTAAGTTATTTCAAAATCTTTGGAAGTAGATGCTATGTACACAAAGATGATAGAAATGGCAAGTTTGATTAGAAAAGTGAAGAAGGAACATTTCTTGCTTATTCTTCTAGAAGCAAAGCATTTAAATGTCTGATCAAATCGTCTAACAAAATAGTAGAAAGTGCAAATGTGAAAATTGATGAATTTGCAAAAAGAAATGATGAAGGAAATTCCAAGGAACTAGAAGACTATGATGAATTTATCTATGTTCAATAGACAAGTCTTACCGAGAAAACTATTGAAGAAAATGAAGAGAATATCCAGTTACCGAGTGATGAAGAAGATCATATAGAGCCTACCGAGCCTGTATTAGCCAAATATGTCAGAAGACATCATGCGTCAAGTCAGATTATAGGAGATAAGGATGATCTAGTTATAACAAGGAACAAATTGAGACAGAGCACATGTCTAATATCTGAATTTGAGCCAAGAATAGTGAAAGAGGCATTTAACAATGAAGATTGGATAAATGCTATGACAGAAGAGATTGATCAAATCAAGAAGAATGACACATGGATGCTGGTCCCAAGACCGAAGGACAAAAATGTAATCGGTACAAAGTGGATTTTCAGAAACAAGCTGAATGAAAAAGGAGAGGTCATTCGAAATAAAGCAAGACTAGTTTGCAAAGGTTATGCCCAAGAAGAAGGAATCGATTATGGTGAAACTTTTACACCTGTGGCTAGACTAGAAGGAGTAAGAACATTGTTGGCATACGTTGCTTACAAAAATTTCAAGGTATATCAAATGTATGTCAAATCTACATTTCTGAATGGTATATTAGAAGAAGAAGTTTTTATTGAACAACCTGAAAGATTTGTTGGAGACAAGAGTAAAAATCAGGTATGTAAATTGAACAAAGCATTATATGGTTTGAAAAAAGCACCTAGAGCATGGTATGAAAGATTGCATTCTTATTTAATTAGGATTTCTTTTATAAGGACAAGTGAGAACAACAATATGTACATGAAGAATGATGAAAATGGAATACTGATCTCAGCCATATTTGTTGATGATATTATATTTTGTGGAAATGACTCTTTATGTAAGAACTTTGGAAATGAAATGAGCAAAGAATTTGGGACGTCATTAATTAGTGAGATAAAGTATTTTATAGGTTTACAGATACTGCAAATGAAAAATGAGATTTTCATTACTCAATCCAAGTACATAAAGGAAATCTTGAAGAAATTTGGAATGGAGGATTCAAAACCAGTAAGTACTCCTATGAATACTAACTATAAATTATCAAAGAATGATGAATCTGCATCTGTTGATGAGACACTTTACCGATCCATGATTGGAAAGCTACAATATGTTGTTCGCAGCAGGCCAGATATAGCACATGCAGTAGGTAGAGTTGCAAGATTCTCTGCAGATCCCAAGGAAAAACACATGACAACAATCAAAAGAATTTTTAGATACTTGAAAGGCACTGAGGATTATGGCTTAGTATATCAGAAAGGAAATGACTTTGATTTAAAAGTTTATATTGATGCTGATTGGGCAGGCAACATTGATGATAGAAAAAGCACAAGTGGAGGAGCTTTCTTTTTAGGAGAAAGACTAGTAAGTTGGCTTAGCAAGAAACAAGGATGTGTTTCACAGTCAACAACAGAAGCTGAATATGTTGCTGTAGCATTAAATTGTACCAACATAGCATGGATCAAACAACTGTTGGATGGTATAAATGAGAAAGTTATCGAGCCAGTAACTATATTCTATGATAATACTAGTGTCATTAACATTTCAAAGAATCCTGTTATGCACTCTAAGACAAAACACATCTCTATCAAATATCATTATCTTAGAGAAGAAGCTCAAGAGAAGAAAGTGGTGTTGGAGTATGTTAGCACAAAGGAACAAATAGCAGATATCTTCACCAAGCCACTACCGAGGGACACTTTTGAGTATCTCAGAAGTAAGTTAGGGGTCCTACCCCTATCTTCCATTCACTGACTGAGTTTGGTGAAAGCATCAATTCGATGACTCTACAGAATATCTTTTAGGAGTTGATGTTGATTTACACACTTTAGGAGGTTTTCTAAAGGTGTGCAGGAAACAATACAGGAAATGGGAATTGAAGACAAAATGCTCTGACCAAGACTAAGTTGATACATCACAACAGGAAATCACTTCATACAGGAAGAAATTATGTTTTAGTTCTTTCCTTTTTGGCATTGTTGTCAAAGGGGGAGAAGACTGGAGAAGACTGGAGAAGACTAAAGAAAAGAAAGACTGAGAAAAGAGGAGAAGTATAATATATGGGGGAGAAGACTGATGACAAGGGGAGAGCATTTCAGCATTTCAGAATATCACAGCAATTCGAATCAATTAGGTTAAATCAATTGATTTTGCCATCAATGCCAAAGGGGGAGATTGTTGGCATTATAACAGACAATGGGAGATTGTTGGCATTTCAATAAGGATATTGAGAAGGTTGTTGATGATTATGGATATAACTGATTAAGGATGATTTATTGTCTTAATATTATTATTTTGTCATTGATGTCAAGATATTGATTTTCTAAATTAGTATGATGTTGCCATATCTTGAGAATTATGATTTGATGAGTATAAAGGTGTCAGTAAAAGACACAGAAAGAATATGATGAATAAGGGGATGAATAAGTTATTCAATGGGCAATTATTACCGAGTTAGATAATGATGAGATCATGATGTTTAGATTGTTTTGATATCATACATATGTTATTTATTGTAAGGTTAATACTATACTATGTTACTGAGCAAAGAACCTAGTCGGTAAACCCTAAGGTTATCGCTATCAGTTAATGAAGACAGAGTGTCTACCGAGTAAAGTTTAGTATTTACCGAGTTGTAACCGAGCTGTAACAGAATGCATCAAATGGTTACATGAGTTATTTAATGAAGGGAGCTGATGAGCTAGAACTGATTAAATGATTGGTATGTCGTGCATAAAGTTTGTTAAAGAATCTATGGCAAAGGAAAATTGGCATGAAGATCTACAGCGTAGATTGAACCGCATACCCTAGCACAAGTTCCAAGAAATGTATGCAAGTTCCACGACGGGGTAAAACATTTTTCAGATTGAAGAATACATTGAACCTGGTCAAATTTTGAAGATCTGATGGCTATGATTGATCATGGGAAATGTGATCAAGGAGATTAAGCGGTTGGCAATTGTTTATAAATAGGGAACTGTTGATAAACAATGTATGCGGGCAAGTGTATGCACAGGGATGCTACATAGTAATTACCGAGCATGGAAGCTTGAAGAACTGTTTGTATAACATAGTATAGAGCCCAGCAAATGGACAAGATTAGTTCTATGTCTAGATTGTATTGAGCAAATAAGAATCTGCTTTAGCATTTTAGATGTGAAGTTGTAGATAGATTTTTATTACTGTTATTTTGTGAAGTGACAGAAAATCTCTTAACCAAGTGGACTTAACAGTCTTATTTGTAAAACCCTCTAGCAAGGTGACATTCTGATTGAGTGTTTGAAATCCTTTAACAAGGTCACTTCTAACAAGGTGAAGATCCTAACAGATCTGAGGGAAATCCCTTAACTGGGTCACATCTATCAATGTGTTTGTAATCTTTAATAGGATTTGCTTTTAACCAAGCATACTCTAGAAGAGTATATTTCTTAGTGGGTCCAAAATCCCATAGTGGTTTTTCCCTATTTGGGTTTCCACGTTAAATATGGTGTTATGAGGTTTATGATGTTTATATGCTTTTAAGTTTGCATGTTTAACAATTTTGGTTATATCACTGAAGTATATGTTATCGAGGTTGAATCTTATGTTTTTATGGAAGATTAAGTTTGTATGATTCACCCCCCCCTCTCATCTTATCATCTTGGCATCTGTACTTAACATTAAGTATCAAAACTATCAGCTTCCTCTACTTGGATGCCATTCTTGATCAGCTTTGCAAAAGTAGGTAGACATTGTAGTTTGAGTTGATAACTCATTTTACTATTTAAATTATCTATAAAGATCTCCATCTTTTACTTTTCAGGTACATTGTGTGGGTACCTTGAGACCATACATATCCATCATTGTAAGAGCACCATGAATGTTTCATTATTCTTTTGCTTCGTATTGCATATGTCAAGCATAGTGATCTCATGCTGGATATTATAGGAGTATTGTGTAATGAATTTATTCACCAACTCATCGAACAATCTGATGGGAGGTGTGATTTTTGACAACCACTCCATTGTTTTCCCTCCCAAACTTCTTGGGAATAGTTGCATCATGTATGTATCAATATGAACAAACTCTAGGCTCATAGTACAAAATTCCTTGATATGATCATGGGGATCACTCTTAACATTGTATTTATCATACTTTGGTATATTCGAATTTGGCAGGAAAGGTATCAAGTTTAGCCTCCTATCAAAAGGGTAAGGACAAATTTCCTCTAAAGAATACCTCATTGTAGAACCTTGTTGCAGATCTTGCATTTGTCATTGGAGTGCTTGAAGTTGTTGCGTAATGTTAGCTAAGGGGATATCTTCTTCATTGGACCTTTGATGGTGGGCATCTCCTTGTTCACTAACCTTGTCATAATTACAGGTATCATCTCGGTTGCAGGTGTTGTCTTGATCATGGGTATGATTTGGGGTGTCATCTCCTCTTAGGTGCTCTTGATTTTGGGTATTGTATGTATAGGTCATTGCCCTTGTTCGTAAGATTATTTCATCAGTATTCCTTAAATTTCCTATGTCAAAATCTTTAGGAATCTTGACTCCTTTACTAGTTAGCATGGGGAGATATTTTTGTTTATCTGCGTCTATAAGCCTTTCCATGATTTTTTGAAAAGTAGAATTCTTTTGACATTGTTGGACAATCTCCTCGGTGATCTCTTCTTCTTTCATGTTCATATTAAAAGAATTGGACTCCATTTGACTTGTACTTGATTCTAGTTGTGGATCCTTTCCTTTGTTTTTCTGAGATCGAGTGACAATGGGCATCAATAGATTTCTATAGTAGTGAATTCCTCCTCTTCTAACGGGGTTCTTGGTGGAGTTGGTGGCTCAGGGCAAGCCTCGTGGTAGGTGATGCAATTTCTTGGAAACAAAGCAGGATTGATCCTCCCCCCATTGTTAAGGCGTTGATTGAATGTTGCTTTCTGAATGTAAGCTCTACTTCTCAAAGGTTCCTTGTCAAACTTGTTATATTTTCCTTGGAGATATAATTGCATATGATGCAAGAAAACACGATGTGATTTAAAGAGTTGACGATTGATGTAGAGAAATTTGCTCCTCTTGATAAGTGCCCTGGGACTAGGTTGTCTCTTCTTCAACTTAGTCTTTTGACGAAGACTTCTTCTTCTGAAAATATGGGGAGTGGTCATACAAATGATCAAAGAACGTTGATGTTGATGGTTGATATGGATACTTTGTTTTGAATACTCAAGCTTACTAAGTCAAATAAAGGCTTTGTTTAATAGACCCCTATGAAAAACTGCATCAAATGATATGGATAAAGTCTCCCGATATGGAAACTTGATTTGACTAACTTGAATACCTAGCTAGGTATTGTTGTTGAGATAGTTGGATGATAAACCCTTGATCACTTGGTTTTGATACTCCTCTATGTTGATTGGATGAAAATATTGCCTAAAGATAGTTAAAATGTTGATAACCACCTCCAAAGGTGCTTGGTTGGATTCAAAAATTTCTCTCACCTATGACTTTTCCTTGTTTTTGAACTGATTTTTGAGTTTGATTTTGGATGTTTTTGCAAGATATTTTAGCATTTATGACAACAATACATAGCACACATGAAAACAATGGTCATTCTAATGCTAAGCATTGAGTGCATGTTCTTTTGAGGATGTGTTCAATCCCCAATGTTTTCACTGGTTTGGATCACAATAAATATACATTAGATAGACTATTTATTCAAAGGTAATTGACAATATCATAGCCCACTAGTCTCGATACTCTGTCAGCTCAAACAACTTTGTCACCCCCTAGAGGGCGCCCATTTTTTTGTCTTTTTCCAAAAATTAACCCAAAGTGAATTGTTTCACAATTGGGTAGTTATTTTGGGAGATATATGGTGAGTAATCTTTGAAGTCACCTAAGCGCGATTGAGGCCTATAGCCCAACAAAGTACCCAACAAGATGTAGTCACACAAGCGTGATTGAAACCTCGGGGCTCTACAAAGTGTTCAATATGAGATAACTCAAATATGCTCTATCCCCCAAGATTTTCATCTCAAAAGGTGATTTGATTATAGTGAGTTAGAATACTTGGCTTTAGCCGTACTCACTTGGGTCGTTCTCTTCTCACTATCCCCCTCAAGGCATTCAGGAAGACAAGCCCTCTAAAGGTTGTAAAATGCTTGAAGTAAAATAAAGCAATGAAAAAGAGTGGGTTTGGCATTTTGGTCACCCAATTAAGGGGAGAGCATATACCTACCACTTAAGAAATGCATAAATTTCAGTGGTCTCTTAAGCAGGCAACACGAGTTATATGTGGAAAATGGCAAGACATGTGTGGGGGCACACTGTTATAGATTGGTTTTCCTGGTCATGGTTAGAGTTTGCCTTTTGGGATTAGGCTTGGACTTGCTTCTCACCTTTCAGATGAAGAAATTGTATTCCAACTTATATAAGTCTAGGAAATCCAGAGTCTCACAAAACATCAGGCAAAAGCTCTGAGATTCTACGCATTATCTGTTATAATGTATTGTTTAATTACAATCGAGCTTTTGTAGAAGTGATGAAGTACAAGAAAATTCGTTAGCTAATGAATGAACTAGAAGTTCTATAAAAACGTTGCAATTTTCAAGTGTTAAACTATGTGATTTTTCTGGTTTTAACTAGTATAGTTTTGAGTTAATTTTATGAATAATATATTAAAAGAATTTATTTTTATGAATGATCTATTTAGTATCTATTATAGTGAAGTGATGTTTATATAAATGATATGGAGAAAAATGAGATCATAATTTATATTATATAAATAATAATTAAATTAAATAAAATATATGTAGATATAAGTATATAATTAAGTTATTGAGATTAAATAATTAAGATAAATAATACAAAATTTAGACATATAAATTAGATGTAAATGGTAAGGATATTTATTTGTAAAATTAATGGAGGATTAATTTGATTAGTTAGAAAACATATTGTCTTTTCTTTATTAAGAGTTCTAAAATCTAAATAGATCTATAAAACAATGAAGGTTAGTTTTGTTTGTTGTAGATTTAATCTTTGATTTTATGAATTTAATTTGTCTTGTGGATCTAATATGTGTCTCATGAGAATGATATGTGAGAACATGTGCCTAAAAATCATTTTCACCTTCACTTTTCTAATATTCTAGTTTGTCAAGGTTATGTCTAAGAACACTATTTAGGAATTTGTTGATTTAATAAGTGAGCATTTTCTCCCAAGTTAAATCATTTTGGTAGGTTGAGTTAATGATGAACATTAAATATCTTTAAATATAATGATAGGTAGCACAAACATGTTGACTTATAATGAATCTTGAGATATCAGTCACTCAAAAATAATAATTTTAAGATAAGGAAAAAATGCATGAAAGAAAGTGCAAAAGAAATTATAGAAAATGATGAGTAAATGATTCTTATATGAATATTGA
Organism: Cryptomeria japonica; assembly: GCF_030272615.1. Classification (NCBI taxonomy): domain Eukaryota; kingdom Viridiplantae; phylum Streptophyta; class Pinopsida; order Cupressales; family Cupressaceae; genus Cryptomeria; species Cryptomeria japonica. The sequence goes on from NC_081415.1 coordinate 561,361,694, forward strand.
CATAAATAGGATAATGCAAACAATATGAATACAAATCAAACAATTACCAAACTTAACATTAAATTCATTACATAAAGAATATTTACATTAAAATGAACATAAAATTAAATAAAAAATGACATAAATATATTAATTTTACTATTATATACTTAAATAAAATAATTATTCAATAATAATTTAAAATCAAGAAAAATATTCATTTTTACAAATAATTATTTATATATAGATACACAAATTAATTTTGTTAAATTATTATGGTGTTAAATTAAAAATAAAATTAAAAATAAAATATCATAAAATATAATATAATATAATTTAATATATTTAGCTATCTTCTCTACTCTTTGTTTACAAAATTTATTTTTTAGGGAGGCACCCTACAAAATAAATGTGCAAATAATTTAAATTAAATGTATAAAAATTTTAAATATAAATTTAAGTACATCTATTTTTATTTAGGAATCATTTATAATAAGTGGGTGGCTGCAAGAAGTTGAGTCCCACTTTTGGGCAAAAAGTGGAAGTGTTTTCTTTGTTTTTCAAATTTTCTATCGATTGATGTCAAAATTTGATGCACTTAGAGATTGAATCACAAAAAAAATGAGTAAAAGAGAATGTAGTGCTCAGAGTCTACTTTCCAAATATGTAATTTATTTTAATACCCACATGCTAGAAATCCCTTTTTAGTAGGCATGTCTAAAAACTAGTTTTTCAAAATGCCTGTTTCAGGACCATACCACACATGTGTACGACCACCCTTTTTTGATGCAAATAAATGAATTTTTGCAAATCCTTCTGGGAAATGATACCTAAGACACCAAATATTGATGAGAATATTTTTTCTTATTTTTTTATTGAATATATATTTTTTAATTCATTTTTAACTGACAATAAAGTATATTTTCAAAACATCGGGTGTACGACCACCATAATTTGATGAAAATTTCATATTTTTCAAAAAAAAAAATTTAATATTCAAAATAATGGTATGTAAATTGAAGTCATATAATTTATTTTTCTAAAATCCTAAAAACAAAAAAGTTATTAAAGTTTTAGTGAACCTTGGTATTTTAGGTTTAGGTTCCACTTTTGATTAATAAATAATACAAAAATAGTAAAAATAATCTTATCACTATGAAAATTACATTTCTGAAATCAGGACGCTGAAAAATCAATGGATTTTCGTTTCGTCAAAAAATTCAATCAGAAAGGCCCTAAAAAAATTAGGCCAAGGTAGAAATCTGATGTCATTTTACTTTAGTCATTTTTTTGGAGTTCCAAGCATAGGCTTGGTGGGACTAAGCCTATCCTGAAGAAAAAAACAATGCTAAGGGTTGTTTCCTGCCCCTAATTTTAACAAATGGGCACTCGTTTTTAAAATTCAAAAAACGAGCGCCCGTTTCGCTTTGTACCGTTGAAAGCAAAATAGGCACCCGTTTCATTAAATAACGGGTGCCCGTTTCTGAAAAGATCCATTGGGCTAGAATCTGGCCCACAAGCAGAAATCCCAATGAATGAACAATTTTTTGACATTGCCTGACAGGTATGATCTACAAAGAGAATGTTTTGATTAATCATTCTCTTTGTTTGTCTTATTGTTGATTTGGTAAGGAGATTGTTTCAAATTCAAAATTTGGTGTAGCCATGGGATCAAATCAACATAGGAAGAGGCAAAGGAAGGTTCTGACAACTGAGGAGATTGCAGCAAATAGGGAGAAGGAGGCAATGCATCAATGAGAGAGAAGATCAAGAATGAGACAAGGAGCTCCAAGTTCCACAATCATTTCAAAAGAGGATAACATCAATGAGACCATAAATGCTGATGAAGGAAACACAATAGTACCATTTAATTCAAGTGCATCTTCTAATCCATTATTGGATACATGTATGTCTTCACAGCCCTATGTTTTTTCTCATGAAGAAATTGGTGATTTAGTAGAAGTAGGTTACTTATTAAATGAAATTCCAATTGAAAATCAAACCCCAAATGAAATTAGAACTCAAGTTGAAACTGAAATTAAAATCCAAATTGAAACCCCAAATGAAACTAGATCTCAACTTGAAACTGCAACTGAAACCGAATTTGAAACTCCAAATGAAATTGAAAATCCACCTGCAACTAAAACCAATAATGTGTATGTAGACATGGAAACACCAATTGAAAATGAAACATGTTTGAATGATAATCAAACGAATGAAAATTTTGAAATTAAAAGTGATGTACTAGACAACCTTCCTGGCTTGGTTTCATGGAGACAGATTAGGACACATGTAAATAGATTGTTTACACATTTTTTTATAATAAGAAATTTTAGTTTTAGTGTCAATTAATGGTACAACTAATTAAAATGACTAAAATGCGAAAAATTGATGAAGAAGTTAGGCTTTTATGTCAAACCCAAGAAAAAGGATGAGTCTTTAAAACAAGTTGTATCGACTATTGCTAGCACCTTTGATACAATTGGAAAGAAAAGTCATTCTAAAGATAAAAATACGGCACGCCGGGCAATAACAACAACTTTAGTAAGCCAAACAACTTCTAATAAAAGAATGATGAGTAGCATAAGTGGATATCTTAATATTCATCACAAAACTTTGTGAAGAGTTGTAAAAAGAAGAGTTAATTTTGAAAGTGATCTGGCAAACAAATTGCGAACTTTTAGTGGTAGACTACCAAGGTCTGATATGAAACTTACTGGTGAAGTCAAAAATTTGATCAAAAAATTATGGCATGATAATATGAGAGTATCACCTAATATTAGAGATGTTCTTAAATTAAGAGTTGGATAAAAAATTTGTGATCCACATCCAAAACACCTATTGGACATGACTCAAACTGAATTGTACAAAAAAAAAATTGGATGATAAGGTGTTGACTATTAGCATTTGTCAAAGGTCTTTTGAAAAGTGTAAACTTTGGTATGTTTGAATTAACAAGGAAAGAGTCACATGTTGTTGCAAAACTCATGTTCAATTTCGCTACCATTATGATGTATTTCGATATATACATGTTACCATGCATAGTAATGGAATGTTCCAAGAATGTGGTATAAATATACCACTTGAAACTATAAAGGATTTTATATCAAGTTTGTTTTGCAACCCACTAAATGAGCAAAATTTTCTTTTCAATGCATTTGTTTCCGATGTATGTGATATATGTGGCAATCTTGCATTGTTGGATGAATGTTTGCATGAAAATATTTCAAATGATTTTGGAAAACAATTAGTTGATGTTAAAAGATTTAAAACTATTGAGTATCCACTGAAGGATGGAAAGGTTGGAAAATGATGTGATCTAATCACTAAAAAAGTTAGTGTTCATGCAATTATGAATGAATTTAAGAGTAACATCACACCTAAATATATTAAACATACTCAAAATGCTATATGGCTCGATGGTCAGTTTTGAATATATAAGGATACATTTCCTGTTGGTAGTATACTTTTTGTTGTTGACTTTGTAGAGAACTACACGCTTGCACCACAAGATGAGGTCCAATCACAATACTACAATTCAGTGCAAGTATCGATTTTTGTCCATATTGTCTATAGGCATGCACTAGATAGTACAAAAGAGGATCGCAAAATTTTGAGAGAGTACCATTTCTATATGAGTGATGATAAATTACACTCATTTGAGTTTGTCTAGTATTGCTTCAAGATCTTTTTTTATAATTTGAGGGAGAGAGAAATTTAGATGACACAACATCTAATATGGTCTGATAATTGCACGGGGCAATTCAAGAATGCTAGAATGTTTTATTGGTTGAGTAGGATTCATAAGAAAACTAATATCAAACAAATGTGGAGTTTTTTTGAGGCTGGACACGGGAAAGGAGAACATGACGGTGCCAGTGCATGTGTTAAGAGAGCCCTTTGCAAAGAGCAACTCAAATTCGAGGAAAAGGATAAATTTAAAAATGCAAGTGCAATTGTGGATTGGTGTAGTGCAAATTTATCCACAGGATCAAGTCAGAACTCTACAATTAGACGTTTCTGTTGGCTAGTTAAAGAGGAGAATATCCATCCAAGATATGATTGTGATACAATCAATGGGTTAGCTAGATGGCATTCATTTAAGAGTTCTAATTCTAACACTTGGACTATATGGACTAGAGAGCTTGCATGTTTTTGTCAATTTTATGTTGCAGGTGAATGGGAAGAATGCCAGAATACAGAATGGGTCAAAGAATGGCAACACAAATCCTTAACACCTAGTGAGACACAATATGAAGATGTTAGAAGAAATGAAGACCCCGATTATGCATTTGCATCAGAAGATTATGATCGTGTTTCAGACCTCATACAACCTGGTAATTTAATTCAATTTCTTGTTTATAACTTTAAATTATATATTTTATATATTGTCATATAATTTATGATTACATATTTGAATTATAAATTCTAACAAGTTTTATTTCTACTTGTACTTAAATTTATTTTATAGGACATGTGTATGTTGTTGTTGCACCTGAGGATAACGATGAGAAGGTTGAGTATTGGCTAGCTAGATGTGTAGAACCTAAGAAAAAGTCGATATGTGATGAAGTAGATGATGATGGTTTTCAGTATTCAGTTGGGTCTATTGTGGTAGTTGGCACATGGCTACGCAAATACTTAATAAGAAGGAATGGCTTACTAGCTTATGAAGACTACCAATTGGAAAAGAAGATTATATACTATTCTCATTTGGTGGTGGCAACAAACATCAAATTAGAAAGATACAAAGGTAGACCTACTAATAAGGTATTGTGGTCACTTTCAATAGAATAGCATGAGGCAATCATAGACGCATTGCAGAAGAGAGAGGATGCAGATAGTACATTAGGTTGAATCAAATTTATATGCATGTAAGTTTGTGTTACTTGTGTGAACTCTTTTATATTTAATCATGATAATTGTTTTTCTTTGTCCCTTTAACATTGTATTTGTCTACATTTGATACAATTTTGGTTTCATAAACAACATTGTATTAGTTATCTTCTTCTTAATGTTATTTTGTGCACATTGTAATTGTGTTACAATTGAATTCTAATTTTTTATGATATATTTATTTTATTGTAATCTATTCATAGATTAATTGTAAGTTCAAAGATAGAATTATATCTAAAATATGACAACTCTATATTTATCATTGTATGACAAATCTATATTTATAATGTGATTTTTAATTTTACTACCATTCTATTGCCTCCTATCTCTCACTCTCTTTAGCCATCTTCCATTCTATCCATGCTTTTCATACCACTACTATCCACACTTATAAACCTTCAATACACTAGTAAAGTAGTGTGGTCAACTTAAGAGGAAAGTGGATACTATGTTTGTAGCTCTTACTCTATTACACATTTTGCATTTGAGGTTGTTACACACTCATTGCCCAATGGCTTTGTTATAGCTATATAAATGAATTATATTATGGAAAAGGAGGTCACAATGTTCACCTACCATCTTTCAATGTAGTTATTCCATATAGCAGGTATTCCTTTACTTATTCCAACCCTTCAAAATGTCAAAAGAATTATGCATATCAAAAATAAATTGACAAGAAAGAATCTATGTCTACTTCTAATCAAATGTCTATGACATCTAATTTTGTATCACTCAAACATCAAGGGCTAAGAAATTTACAAAGCTTAGCAAAGCATTGAATAATGTTCTTCAAACCTTCCTAATAATTTGGTTAGCCTTAGTTCCATCAATCTATTGGACTCCTCTATGAGATTAATTTATAATTAATAATCCTTTTATAATTTTCATATCAAATTTATATGCATGTAAGTTTGTGTTACTTGTGTGAACTCTTTTATATTTAATCATAATAATTGTTTTTCTTTGTCCCTTTAACATTGTATTTGTCTACATTTGATACAATTTTGGTTTCATAAACAACATTGTATTAGTTATCTTCTTCTTAATGTTATTTTGTGCACATTGTAATTGTGTTACAATTGAATTCTAATTTTTTATGATATATTTATTTTATCATAATCTCTTCATAGATTAATTGTAAGTTCTTGATTTTATTATTATTTTAAGAATAGGATGTTATTGTAAATTGGGATAATTATTTTATTGAATTATAAACTGTTGCACTATAAGATGATCAATCACAATGTTAAAATATAAAGTCAAATAGATCACATAACAAGTCATAAATAACAAGTCCTATATACAATTACATAACAATTCTTGATGACATAATAACAAGTCTTGAAAAAATAATAATAAGGAAATGACATTAAAACAAGTCCAAATAACTTAATAACAAAACAACATCACATATATAATCACTAGAGTGCACCAAATCACATAGCATGACCTGATATCATAATAGCAATGAAATGACATAATAAAAAGTCCTATATATAATCACATAACAACAAGTCTTATATATAATCACATAATAACAAGTCCGAGGATAACATAACAAGTGTCATCATAAAAAGTCCATATTACAACAACTTGACATGATCTAAAATATATAATCTAAGAACTCGAGTGCATCTCATCTGCAGCCCTCTTCACTCCACATGAAGGTGGCTGAGATGAATCATCTTGTTGCACGTGGTCCTGAGATGCACCATCACGTGTGTGTGCAATATCAGTGTCTCCACCCTCCTATTTAGTATTAGTGACTCCACCCTCTTGTGCAGTATCAGTATCTCCACCCTCCTGTACAAGAAAAGTGGTTGCAGTCAAGTCCTGCAAAAAAAAAATTGTACATCAATTTTGATAATCCCTATAAAAGCCAGGTACACAGTATAAACAAATTAGAAATTATTTTTCTAATAATCACCGCAAATGACAATGTCGATGGTTACATCTGGATCAATCCCATAGCCATACCAATACTAGTAGTGGTATCAACCTAAACAACATATATAAAGCATGAATAAAACTTGTATATATACATAAATTATAAAGTATATATATAGACTACAAGATTATCGCAGAAAAAAACATACATGTGATGCAGGCAAAGTAACTGATGGGCGAGGGCGTACATGTGATGCACCATCAAACAATCCAGAAGCCTACAATTGCAAAAAATAACGAACATGAATCAAAGTTGTACATAAATTAGTAAGCATATAAACATTTCAAATTAATGGATGAAAAACATACTAGTGGTATATGAGGCTGAGCCTCAGCGGTCCACGAGTCACATGAAGAACTACCCACCTCGGTGCTACACGAAGCACCCTACAAAATTGAAAAAACATATCATACACATCATTACATTAAAAAATTTATTGTTTATTTTAAATGTACATATCAATACAATGTATCTAGATGAAAGTGCATATTGTAAATGGGGCACCAACATCTCTAGGCATTTAGGTAACATGATGTCATTTCCTCAATGACGTGGTATGATCCATCCTCTATTCAGAAAAAAATGACTCATGTTATGGTTCATTTGTATATATAAGGAATTTAATATTGCACTATAAATTATATAAATAAATTTGTACCTTTGTAGGCTGATCATTGTCTACCCACAGGAGATCAACATATGAAGAGACGACATCAACATGTGCAGCCTCCTCGACATCATCATAACCACCATGGGCAACATCAACATCATCAAAATCATCATCTCCTCTAGGGGAAACCTCACTCTATGGATCGGTACATACATCCCCACAGCTCGTGCAAACATGTGCTAAGCTGGGGGCAGCCCTCACCTCGCGCAACTGCTATACCAAATTGCTCGACAGGGCACTCAATGAACCTAGAGAAGACTCCACTACTCGATGATGGGAAGGTGCTAGAACAACTGGTGATCGAAGAGGAACCAATGGATCATCGCGCACACGATTTCTAACCCCGTCGCTCAATTTTTCTCTCGGCCTATCCTGGGGCATGCCTCTCCCGACCCCCTAAAATGATCTAATATCAAAGTAATTGGGATTTTTGCCCAATTCAAATTTGGCCCATAATTTCTTCAAAAAATACATTAGGACCTCATTATTGGAGTGTGGTGGATGGTCAAAGACCATCCACCACTGCTCCCAAAAGTGTCTAGCTATGCCTAGGTGCCTACACCATTGAATTGAGATCCGTGGCTTCTTCGGATCTATCTCTTCACCCATCTTAGGGTTCACAAAATATTGTTTTAAATCCATTTTTGTTATTTTTAATTCATTGACTTGTTTTTATGTTAGGCCATCAACATAAAATGCATGCAATCCCTCCCGCCAACTACGATAACTATCTAGCTCGCTATCTAAAGCTTGTATAAACTGTACAATCCCTTGCATACTATGTGCAAGGCGTAACAACTATGGAGGTGGATGAGGCTCACATCTAATAGTATGGATATCTCTAATGAAAGAATCAATATTCATCCTAATTGTCTGCCTCAACTGATCGGGTGGAGGTGGAGGTGGAGGTGGAGATGGAGGTGGTGCTAGACCTAATAGCTCATCTATCTCAAACTCATCCATTATGTGAAAATAATCTGCATATATATACAAACATGAAAATTTAGAATTACATTTACAAACATGAAAATTTACAATTACAAACTATTTAATTTACTTTTCACCTTCCAAAAAAACTTATAATTAAATACAATTTAGCAACTTAAATATAAATAAAAGGAAACTCACATAGATCTATAATATTATTAATAGGTGGGTCTATTTTAATAATAAGCATCATTTAAGAAATATTATCCACTTAAATCAAAGTATAAGAAATATTCTACAAAATAAAACATCATAATGCCCATGCAACTCAAACAATACTTTTTAACATCTAAAGATGCATTATTATAAGTTCCATCAAAATCATAAAAATAATCATGAGAGAGAGAGAATAGATAATGAATAAATGACTCCACTGATTTAGATAATGAAGGTAACTTCCATGGAATTACAATTTAGTACCCTTGCAATATTTAACCATTATTGTCAATTAGGCTACCACTTTATATTTTTAACTTGATAGGATTCGATTCAACTACTCTCTTTTGGTTAAATTAACTAAATTCATTAAAGTCATAAGTTATATCTATGAACTTGTCAATACATGTACTACTTTGTTGTGTTCTTTGCTAGAATCATTTGATGATTTAGTGATTGCAACTAGTAGTACTACACTGAGTTGAAGCTTGAATAAATAGTAGGTTCTCTAAACTTGGAGGAGTTAGAACAAAAAAAAACTCTATTTTTTTAATATTCAATTTTATATTGGTATTTTCTTGTTCAAAGTCGCAACCCACAAAATGTGATTCCAATATTGATCTATATTTGATTCTTATTTTTATTAAATCTGCCACTAGTGTGATTTATTGTCCTCTTAACTTAAATCAAGCTATGTAAATTTAAAGCCTCATAACTTTTGATAGAGAGCATATTTTTTCATGCTTCATGTCACATTGAAAAGGTGGTTCATAAATCTTCATAGATCACACAATTATTTTCTAGAATATTCCCTCGTATTTTATATTTTATTTTTTGTGATTTCACATTCTAGTCATTTACTTGGACATCTTGGCACTTGAAAATGACCGTCTTACATGAGATGAATTTGTTTGATATGTTTTATATGTATTGATTTTATTGATCTTTTAATTTTTTATTTGAGGAGGTATCATAGGTTTCTCTATTCATCCTTTTGTGGTAAAATTAGAAAGGGATAACTATAATTCTTTTGTAAAATGATATCTTGATAAGTTTTAGGTGGTGTAATCATTTTCCTTTTATGTATGGACTCATACCTAAACTAGAAATACTAGAAATTATATAATATTGGTGTAACATCATTGACCATGTAGGAGTGATTTGATCTAGTATCAAGATCATGATTCTATGTGTATTGCATTGGATATTGATTTCCCCCACACACTTTGGAATAGACTTTAGGAGATCCATGGAGACCCTCATATCTCTCCATTCCTAAAGGATCCTATTGTAGATTGTTTCATTCCCTTTATAGATGAAGATCACATACCCTTCGATGGTGATACTTATGAGGAAATTTATTATATCATAGGTCTTGCATGTTTTGACAATTTAGAGGCTTGTCTCATTCTTCAAGTACTCATCCTATCAAGACCTAATATCCATCTTAAATGTTTTTTTATTATTTTAGATTATTATCACCAATTCCATAAACCTAATTGATTTAGTCTAGCATGGCATTAATCACCTTCTAAACATGACCACTTGGGATTCATATCTTTTGAATATATTATCCTTGTTTGAGGAGTTTAGAATTACATATGTTAAATATTATTTTGAGGATATTGATATCCTCTTTCATGATAGCTATGCCATCATTGGAAACACATCATATTATCTTTGGTGCTCATTCTACTTTGATCCTCACAAGATTCTTTAGCATCATTTTGTTCCAACATGTGAATATTTGCAAAGTTTTTAGAGACACAAGTCTATTTAGATTTGAATTTTGTATTTACCCAACTTATTATAATGACATTTCTAGTCACCAATGTATTTATTTCTTCCTAAAGGAAAAAAAAATGTTGTTTGCAAGTAATGGATCATGTTTTTTCTTCAATCCTTCATCATTAGCACGTGACCTACTTCTTTATGGGGAGTTTTGTATTCTTGTTTTATCTCTCTTATTAGGGGGGTATTTACTATAAAAAGGAGGCATTGGTTATTAGAGGAAGATAAAAAGATAAAGCAAAGAGAAAAAAGAAAAGAAAAAGGACATGTTATCATGTTTGTAAATATATAGTATATCTTTAGAGATTGGGCTAAGTTAGGAAGTAGTGAGGATTAATAGTGATAGTTAGAGTATTATCAAATTTAAGAACCCTATTTTTCACACACAAAAAAACACATTCATATTCATTATCATTTTAAAGTTCAATTTAAACATAAATTAAACATCTAACTTTTACAAAAGAATCCTATAATTAAATAAAATATTTAAAAATATAAATTTAAACATTCAAAATTTTTCGCATGATTAAAACAGAGAGAGAGAGAGAGAGAGAGAGCGTAATGACAGAGATGGTAATGTGTATGTGTGAGAAAGAGAGAAGGGGGCTTTATTGTTGATTTTCATCTAGGGTTTATTGTTTGTTAATTTTTGAGGGTTTGTTGTTCGTTTATTTTTTAGGGTTTATTGTTCATTTTTTTCTATCTAGGGTTTAGTGCTTGTTTTTCTGTGAAGGGTTTATTATCTGTTTTTTGTGTCTAATGTTTATTGTTCGTTTACATTTTTATTTTCTGTTTTTTTCCTATGGTTTTTACTATTCATGTTTTTGGTTTTTTTCCTATGTTTTTTACTATTCATGTTTTTTGCAATATTTAAAAACTAAAAACTATTTTAAACATGAAATAAAATAAAATATAAAACATTTTTCAAACTTTAAAAAACTAAAATTAAAAAATAACAATAACTTAACATTTTTTTATGAAAAATAATAAAAATAAATAAAACAGAATATAAAAAATAAAACTAAATACCTGGAAGGAGGAAAAAAATAGTTTGGGGGGTCAGCTGGGGTAAAAAAAATGGGTACATGTGCTCCTCTGAAACGTCTACCCGTTTTTGAAACAGTGAAAATGATGGAAAATGGTTGTAAAAAAAATAAATACATTTCAAAAACAGGCGCCCGTTTAGCTTCGGGCACCCATTGCTAAACGGGCGCTTGTTTTTGAATGGCTTGGGCACCCGAAGAAAAACGGGTGCCCAATTTGAAAAAATCGGGCACCCGTTTCTAGCGGGCTCTTTTCCCAACCTGCAGACTTCCGCGGGATTGGGACCCAACTTTGTGCGTTTACCCAACTATATTATTTAAAATTCTTTAATTATTTTGTACATTTTAAAAGGTTTCCTAAAAAATTATCATTAATAAAAAACATTTATTTCCCTTTTAAAAAAAACAAACAAACAAACATTTATTTCATAAGAATATCAACTCAATGCAAATATGAGAAGTGCCATGTAGTGGCGAGTACTTGTTGTGTAGATTTGTAATAGTAATTGAATATGTTTTTTTTAAAACAATTAGCAAATAGAAGAGATTATTAAGTTATACTATATCAAGTATAAACAATCAATAATAAGTAATAATTAAAATTCATTCACAAAAATGGAGGAAGCCTGTGACAAGAAGAGCGATTTACAAGAGGATTCCCACGACAAGCAGAGCAATGTTGCGAAGGTCATTAGCCCAATAAAATATGTCAAATGGCGTACCCTGGAGGTCGATTGGGACGACTATGGTATTAAACAGACCGGGTCTGAGGAAAGCAATGGTAACATCGACTAGGATACGAACCGTCACACAGAAGCAAGAATGGGCTCTGCAAATGGCATTTTAGAAATTGATCTAACCGAATGTATCAAGAATGAGAAGGTGATTTTTGATCAACATGCCATCATTGCAAAAATTTTAGGGCCAAAACTGTCAAGAAAAGAAATTCAGGCATGGGTATTGGAACATTGGGGGAGTCACATAATAGTTAAATTTCTTCCTAAGGGTTTCTTTGTGGCAGTTTTTCCTTGCGAAGAGGACAGAGACCACATCATTACACTCCAAAATTGGTTTCGTAAGGACCATCCCCTGTACATTAAGCTATGGTCCTCTAATTTTGACCCTACTTCGATGGTGGCATATGACAAACCAATGTGGATTCGCTTATATAACTTGCCAATTAAATATTGGAGCGAGGCCTGCCTGGAAATGATCGGAAGATCCCTTGGCACGCTACTAGAAATTGATGAAGTAATAGTGGAAGGAGACCTTTACACATATGCCAGACTCAGAATTGCAGCCATAAAAGCGATTCCTTCTTCAATTATGCTCCTCACCGCAGATGGGAACTGGAAGCAACATATTGAAATTAAGAAGGAAATTGAGGTATGTTCTCGATGTGGAAGCAAATTCCACAACACTACCAAATGCAAAATGTTTGTAAGAAAGGCTTTTAAGCGCCCCTGGAAAAAACCAGAGTAAGTATGGAGGACTAAAGAAAAAACACATGTACAGGAAACCCTCCTTTTGGAAGGCCCTAAAATTAGTAATTGCAAGGAGAAGCAGGATGCCTGTTCGAGTACTCCCATCAAAAACACTTCATTGGACGATAAACAAATCCTAAATAGTGATGCAGTGGTGTATCCAATTGATGAACCCGTGGTGGAAGAAGATTTGTAGATATCAGAATCCGACACTGCTGAGCATGGAAGTGATGATGATGACTTGAACATCATGGACCTAAGACACATCAGCCAATCTGTGAACATCATACTCGGAAGAGAAAAAGTCACTACAGGAAGGAAAAGTCACAAAACAGTTAGGGAGCAGAGGGCAAAAGAAAAGGGCATTGTTAGCATGATGAAATTATTGAATCTGGACAAGGGAGGCAAGGCCTCCCTTGGGGAAAGATGAGGACGACTTCATGGAATGTCAGGGGCCTCTCGTCTCTTGACAAAAAAGGCCTGGTCAAGAGAACCATGGCCAGGTTAGACTCAGACGTTTATGTACTACATAAGACTAAATTGAATAAGGATAAGGTGTGTGAATTCATCAAATACTACTATAAGTGGAAGGTATATTCCAGGACGCCAGGGGTTTGGCTGGGGGCTTGGGAATCATGTAGAATGATGCCAAAGTGGAGGTACATCCCATTGATTCCTGTGATCACTGGATGGCATGTACTATTGCCTGTAAGTAGTCCAACATATCATATCCACTGTTTAATATCTATGACCCCTGCAAAATAGAGGAAAAGTTAAGAGTTTGGAATGAGGTTTATAATCAAACAAGCCAAATGGATGGTGGTAAGGTCATTGCTGCTGGGGACTTCAATGCCATCTTAGAAATTGATGAGAAGATGGGTGGCCTCCGGAAGCCCACCAAAGTGATGGAAGATTTTCGGGATTTTATAGTGAACTGCAAATTGGTGGATATCTATCCAAAGAATGTTAGATTCACTTGGACTAACAAAAGACTGAATTTTGCAAATATATCAGAAAGGTTGGATCGTTTCTTGGTAGGGGAGTGGTGGATTAATGGAGATTACTCTTTAGAAACTGAAATAGTGCCTCAAGTTGGATCAAACCATCTACCTTTGTGTCATGCCCAAACTTTTGGGCATGAACAGGATAATTTTTTTTTTTTTAAAATCACAACTTAATAACATTAAATTTGCCAATATGAAATGCACTAGCAAGTTTGTCTTAACTATGTTCGAGTTAACTCTAACCACTAACTCAAGTAAACAAAAATAATTTAAAATTAAATGTAGAATACTAAATGAGTTAATTTATTATCTCATCAAATTTAGTCAATAGATTAATTAAATCAAAACTCTCTAAAATAATTGATGAAGATAAAATTAATCTTCAATATCCATTATTTATTTTTAGGATCTAATTAAATTAGTCCTAGCCCTTAGTTTATAAATGTCTATATTTTATTTTAACAATAATTAAAAAGTGTTTAAACTAAATCGACTAAAGGGTCAATTAAATTCATAATGGATATTTTCCTATAAAGTTTAATCTTAAAGACCTATATCAGGTTGAATCTCCAAAAATAATAATATAATTCTGAACATCATTTTTTTAAAAATATTCTCATGGTTATCAAACAAATATTTGCCCATATGTTTATTAAAACATATATAATTTATAAACACTTAATAAATTATTTAATCTAAATTTTGCCTTAATCTTTTATAATTTAAACTTTATGTATAATTATATAAATATCCATAAATATATATTTATATATAAAATAAAAATGTTTACTCTTTATTATAAGTTATCCATGCAAATCCTAACTTTATTATTATAAAAATAAACCCTTTTAATATTTTTTTTCATTTCTTTATTCATACTATCATCTTTTGAACACCCTAACCCAAACTGGGTTAGGGTTTCGAATTTCTTTATTGTGCAGGGCTGAACGAAATTAGACATGGTGGAGGCTGGCCGAGTTTTTTTTAAGAGGGAGGGATGGTGGCCATGGAAGGGGCTCCCCACAAGGGCGGCCACTCTTGAGCCTGCGGGTCATGGCCCACAGTGGCGGCCTAGGCTGCCATTGTGGAACATGGCCCGTAGCCCCGACAGCGTCGCCACTGTGAGGCACCGCCCACAGTGGGGGCCGAAGCCTCCCGCTGTGGGTTGTGGTCCACAGTGGCGGCTGCGGCCACCGCCCACTGTTGCAGGGGGGGGGGGCGCCCTGCAGGAAAATCCGTAGGGGCCGAGCCCCTTTCATGGTATATTTTTTTGTAATTTTTTTTTATAAAACAAATTAAAATTTTATATATATATATATATATATATATATATATATAATATATATATATAATTATATTACATATGGAAATATATTTTAATGTAAATATATATATATATATATATACATATATATATACATACATACATATATGTATGTATGTATGTATGTATGTATGTATGTATATGTATACATACATACACACACACACATATGTATATTTATATAGATATATATTTTGAATATAAATATAAATAAATATATGTATATATATATATATATATATATATATTTATTTATATACATATATTCTAAATACTCATTAGATTTAGGGCTAAATTTTCTTTTAAGCAACCATTTAAAAAAAAAAAAAAAATCCCAAGTTGCTATAATCTGAAATAATTTATTTAACCTTAGATTAATGACAAAAATCAGAATTTAAACAACATCTAAATAAAAAGATATTAATCAAACTAGCTAGGCTATTTAACTTTACATTTTATATTCTACAATAAGTAAATAACAGAGTTTAATAATTTTAACAACAACTATATAAATATGTGATTATTTAAATTAGATAGACCATTTAATTTCTAGATTTAAATTTCTACAAATAAATATGTGATTTTAATTTCTGCAACTTTATTTATCTAGAATCATTTGAATCTATCCTTAGAGATATGCAAATAGGAAATAAACTAAATATTTATTTTCAAAGTAGCATGCATGCATTCATTAACTTTTAAAGAACAATACAAGCTAAAACCCAATAAAATCATTTCATTTATGCAAAAATAAATTAACAGAAATAATGCATTTATTTAAGGCATTTTTAGAATACAATATAGACATTATTACAAGAGGGAGAAAATGCCCAAACTAGTCCCTCATTTCTATTAAATTAGGACTTCTATTAAAATAGATACATTTTCTTTTCATCGTAATTACAATCCCTTTCACATTGCTGCACTTTAAAATATAAATTATTTCATTCCCAAATCTTTTCTGCAAACAATAAATCTAGCAATCTTCTACTTGTCCCTTTTTTTTTTCTTCAACAACCTGCAAATAAATCAAAAGGGCTATGACCATGGAGTGCTCACCTCCCAGCCTAGGCTAACTAGTAGCCACCCCTGAGCTTGGAGAACCAAGCCCTAGACAGGATACACACATGCAAACACAACAAGCAGGGGAAAACAATCACAAACATATTCCCAACATATTCCCAACCAAGGCTAAACTGCACCACACAATGTGATGATTTTACATGGGTGGTAGTGGACCAAATATCCTGAGGAGACTGCACGTATGGTAAAACACAAGGCCACCTCATGGCTAACAATGATATATCATAAGTATAACAACCCCACAACCTTATGCCCCCCAAGGCATTCATGCCTTATTTCCCTCCTTATGACCCCCAAATGCATAAACAAGCCATGCAGCAAGGGTCATATAAAAATCCCTTGAGATCACTCTCATAATGAGAGCCTCTCACTCAAGGGCTGTCAAAATTCTACCACCCACAAGACCATCCTCTCTTCCAAGAGTAGGAGGTCTTGGTTACTCCCAAAACACAGAATGCATACAAGAAATAAAAGACATAACGCGTAATCATTTTCACAAAATAAATGCAAGAAACTAGCCTTTTCTTACAAGCAATCTTTTCAACATAACATGCAACATGAAAACAATACCAAGAAAAGTTAAACCAACCTTCAACTGCCCAAAGGTATGCTAGTCTAGTTGAGGATGAGCAACCCAATTCCATAATTCCTTGCTTCTCTACCCTTAGCCAAATTCCTATACCAAATCCTTTTTTTTTCTTTTCAAAATTGCATTGTCTCCAAAAATGGAGAGTGGGTGATTACCCGCAAAATCTCACATTCTTGCCTAAGAAGACATCAGTGAGAGTTATCATAGGTTTCTAAAATTGAAAAAGGAAAAGTCAGAAAAAGATCAAAAGAGATCTCTCATCAAAAGGAAAGTTAACTAACCTAGATGATGCCTTCTAAATTCAATTTTCGCATATCTTAGAAAATCCACTTTTTAGGGTGACCAAACAACCACATGGGAGTTGTCACATGCCTAAAATTACTCCTAACCCTTAGGTATACCTTATGGGCTTTAGGAAACACCTTTAAACTACCCCTAGGAGTCCATTTAACCCTTTTTAAACCCATCTGAAGTTAATTTTCGGGTCAAACCTAAGTTGACCACCCCACAGATTCTCTACCCAAGGAAAATATAGAACCACATTAAATTATTTGAAAAAGCTATGGTTAAAACAACTCCCTCCAAGAGACAATTCAAAAATCAAGACATAAATCAACATGTGTCAAGTGACACAATAAAAGTACTTTTACAAAATTACACATGAAATTTTGTCTCTTGTTGGATTTACACAATTTAATAAATTCAATTTAACACACATGCCACATTCACTTTCACAAATAAAATACGATACAAACGGGGTGTTGTCTCTCCAAATAGACAAACCCTGGTTTTACGAATGTACATAGGTCTAGGTTTGGTTCTCCATAATATTTCCATGGTCACATGGATAATTTTCTTGCGCATCTCAATTACACATTAGTAATTTCAAATAACCTCATATAATATAAAACACGTGAATAAGAATACACATCAAACACTTCGCATACAAATTTACATTTAAATAAATCAATATATCTTATATCCAAATAAATCCACATAAGCATTTATCATAATCCACATAATTTTGATCCATACATAAAACATGCATTCCTATTTCTATCATCATAGTAAAGTCCTACAAATCCAATAATGATATACATCATCTCAATTTATCCTATTCTAAAATCATATAGAGTTCTATATCATAAAGCATATAAATAGAGAATCCATATATATCAATGTTATCCAAATCATGAAATCATATAAGTCCTAAATCCATAATGCATAAAATAAAGCATCCATAATAGTCGCAACATGAAAAATACTGAAATGCTAGGATGAGTCGGGGTAGGGCCTCACACTTTGTCTTTATCCATTACACAAGAAATGCAAAATTAGAAGAATTACTTTAAGTTCCAAAGCATGTGGTGGAGGGATGAAACATTCCTTGACAACCTGAAGATTTGGTGGCTAGAAGGCAACATATACTCTGGCTCCCCTAGTTTTAAATTTATCAAGAGAATGCAGTACTTAAAAAGCTAGATAAAGGACTGGAATAAGAGCACATTCAAAAACATCTTTGCTGAGAAACGTAGAATTGAGGAAAAATTGGAAGAAATTGGCAATAAGGTAATGCAGTTTGGCATGACAAATAAGGAGTACGAAATGGAAAAGGCCTTGAAAATGCAATACTTGGAAATTCTAAAGAGGGAAGAACTTTATTGGAAGGACAAATCTAGGGAGCTCTAGATTTCTGAGGGGGATCTCAATACAAAATTTTTCCATGCATCGTCAAAAGCTAGAAGGATCAACAATAGAATTTGCTCAATCAAGGATAAGAATGGGATATTAAAAACCTCGGATACGAACATGGAACGAATTGGTCTTAAATACTTTGAAGATATTCTGGACAGCTCCAAGGAAGGAAATACGGGCACACAAATAGTCATAGAAGAAGTCATTGACCCCTTGATATCCAACTCTAACAGCGACATGCTCGTGGCTCCTTACTCTTTAGAGGAAATCAAAATGGCTACCTTTTCACTTCACCCATACAAGGCACCTGGACAGGATAGCTACACGACAAAACTCTTTCAAAAAGGATGGGAATTCATGGGAAAGGATATATGGGTTGTGGTGGAAGAATTTCCGAAAAAACACAAGTTTGTTAAGGAAATGAATCACACTATTATCTGCTGCATTCCCAAAAAAGTGGATTTCGATTCCATGTCTGATTAAAGGGCAATATCACTATGCAACACTATCTACAAGATAATCCCCAAGGCTATGGCTGAAAGATTGAATAAAGTGCTCCCCAAGCTAGTCTTTGAAAACCAAAATGGGTTTACTCTGGATAGGGAAATTGCGGACAACATCATATTGGTTTCAGAAGTCATTCATTCACTACACAAAGGAAAACTAAAAGGTATGATCATTAAACTTGATGTTGCTAAAGCTTATGATAAAATAATTTGGAGCTTCTTGTGCCAAGTCCTTGTCAAATTTGGGTTTCCAGAAAAATGGATTGAATGCATAAAATTCTGCATTAGTATTGTTAAATTTTTAATACTCATCAATGGAAGTTTAAGTGGTTTCTTTGAAGCCATGAATGGCCTACGACAAGGAGATCCTTTTTCTCCTTCACTGTTTGTGCTAATGGCTGAAGTGTTGGGGAGATTAATTAAAATGAGGCATCATGAAGGCATTTGGAAAGGAATCAAAGTCCATGACCAATTTGAGGCAATCACACACTCCCAAATTGTTGATGACACTATCATATTCAGTGAGGCTACCATCTGGGAATCTTCGGGCATTAGGAACACCTTAGAGGAGTATACTTTGGCTTCGGGACAAGTTATGAACAAAGGGAAATCCCAGTTGTTCTTCTTTAATACCAACAAACAAACACAGGGTAGAATTGCACAACTCTTGGACATAAGCCTTGCGGAGCTTCCGATCAAGTATTTGGGGGTGTGGATTAACAAGGGGTGTAGGCAATCACAAATCTGGGAGGATGTTACCAAGTCTTGTCAAGCTAAATTTGAGAATTGGAAAAATAGATGGCTGACTCAAGCTGGCAGAATTACCATGATCAAGTCAGTTCTATCTGCAATACCTATATATAGCATGTCATGTTTCAAAATGTTGTTTGTGGCTGGAAAAAGGAACAACCTATTAAAGAAATTTGTGTGGGATGGAGCCAAAGACAACAAGAAAATTCCATTGATCAACTGGGATACTTTATGCCTTGTTATGGAAGATGGTGGTGTTGGTCTTAGAAAAATTGAAGTACATAATTTTTCTCTTGGTGCGAAGCTAGCTTGGAAAATGTGTAAGGAACCTCAGAAATTGTGGTGTAGATTATTCCAAAAGAAATATCTTAATTCAGACGACACTAACAGAATCCTCACAATGGCTAACTCGGAGAGAGGGGCAGCAACCTGAAACTTCTTATGGGATAGTAGACATATTATCACAGATCATATCTCATTGCAAATTGGTAATGGTTGCACCGCACTATTTTGGAGAGACTCCTGGGATGGGTTTCCTGCATTAGTAGATTCATTTGAAGACAAGGGATGGGTGGACATGGTGGAAAATTGTATAGGATAGCATGTGTGCAATTACATGGAAGGACAGGTTGATCAAAATGGCTTGAGGAAATGGAGAAAAATCGACTCTAGAAATCTTTCATTATGCGAATAGCTATGGAAAACAATTAAAGATAGGAAAATACTGGAGTCTATGGAAGAAGATACCATAATTTGGTGTGCTGCGAAATCCATAAGGTACAACGCCAAACTTGGATATGAAGTTCAGAGGCAAAGATGATCCATCAACAGTTGGCCACATAAACTGTATTGGAGCCGCAAAGTGCTCCCAAAAGCTGGGGCTTTCTTGTGGATCGCTCTGCATAATAGAATCCTAATCGGGGATAGACTCAAAACTATAGGTATCTCAAGCCCTAACCGCTATGTTATGTGTTGTGCGGAGGAAGAATCAGCAAATCATCTACTTTTTTGGTGTCCGGATGTAGAATATTGTTGGAACTGGTTCCTTGAAAGTATTAATTGGGTGACTGTTAAAAATGAAAGATTCTTTGACTTCATTCTTGCATGGCCAAACAATCAGAAGACAAAATGGTGTGATATATGGTTAATTGGACCTTCCTTACTAGTATGGCATATCTGGAAAGAAAGGAACATGAGGATTTTCAAGGAGACATCATTGTCATAGGGCATGCTGGTGGAAAAGATCAAAACTACAATAGAAGAAGTAATGAATGGAGAGAAAATAATAGGCAGGACTAAGATATACACTAATTGGGATGCACAAATGGAGAAGAGATGGGTCCTTAAAGAGCCACAAATATATGTGTGCCCATCAAAGTGCCATGATAGAAATACCATCAGATGGAAAACCCCTCCAAGGGGTTGGACAAAATTGAACTTCAACAGTGCTAGTAAGGGGAATCTGGGGGAATCAAGTATTGGAGCCATAATCTGGGATGAACAGGGCAATGTCCTTCATGGGTTGTTTGGTGACATTGGAGTTGCCAGAAACAATGAAGCAAAGATTCGTGCACTAGAGGCAGGACTATGTCTTTGTGGTAGGCAAAGAATTTCTAGAGTCATAATTGAGGTGACTCACAGATTATAATAGATGGGATCAGTCGGTCAAGTTTTCATAACTGGGAGCTTAATAAATGGGTTCCCATGATAAAAAAGCATCTAAAGAAAATAGAGAGCTACGAGATTGGGCATGTCTACAAAGAAGGGAATTAGGTGGCTAATACCTTGCGAACCTCGATGTTGGAGGATATGATGACCCTGTTTACTTTTGTCAAACATCTATTGTGGAGGACATCAAAGGACAATGCTTGAAGGACGGCCAAAGATATCCTCGATAGGGGATCGGGTAGCATGCCTACAACCTTTGGACCCTACCGGCTCCTGGGGCATTGTGGTGGCACCTTGATAAACACTAGTGAAGTATGAGACTGTGAAGTACGAGACTGAGAATGTGAGTAGGAAAATTGTCCCTTTCGTGACAGAATCACATGGCCCCCGAACAGTCCATCATGACACCTTGAAGTTTCTACTACATCGATAATGGCATTATACAGAATGGGAGATCCTAATAGGATATGGGCAGGGCTCATTTGATTGACATCACAAATCACAACCTTATATGTCGAATCCATCTGGCAAAGGCTAAATAGGAAAGTGCAAGTGTCGTTTTGGGAGCTTTACATAGACAAATTTGGGCAATAGCATACTTTGGAATGGTCGGTTGTGTGAATTGCGAAAACAGACTGAATATGCAGTTGAGAAACCTATTTTGCACTATAGATTATGTGTATGATTATGTTGGGTGGCTTGTGGGTACCACTTTAAATTTTGATAGACATTGGTGTGATGCTATGGTGTTGGAAGTCATTCTCCTACCTCTGGTGGACATCATTGACTCGAGGGAGCGCGTGGTTGAACTTCTTGCACATTGCCAACACCATTCTGAGTATGGAGGAAGAAATCAAAGTGAGCATACTAAAAATATATTTCTAGTTTGAAAATTACTTACCCTCTGATACTGAGGATGACGGCAAAGAGGAAGGAAATGAGGATGGAGAAGATCATGAGGATTCTACAGAGGATGATGAAAATGTAGATAGTGACACCATTCGAGAGATGGCCCACAGGGAAGTATGGAAGGAAGAGTGCGAGAGATTGAAGATATTCGGAGAGAATGCGTGGGAGGTATTTAGGTGCGTTGTATTAAATGGAAATACAGAACCTTTTCGAAGGGTAACTGAGTCTGATGATTGGTGGCTTTTGGAAAACTCCACCTATGATGCAATCAACATTGGTGAATTCGCTATTGTGATCTATCAAGCCATTGGGGGTAGTTGTAATTGCAGGGTAGTGTCAGATGATAATTTTGGGTCTATTTGGATAGTGTGGGATGATAATTTTGGGTCTTTATGTAATTTTGGGTCTATTTGTATGGAAAATGTTGGGTGTGCATAGACGAGCGGGTTTCTCTTGTCTAAAACTATATGTAATTTTTCATAGTCTCGAGCAATATAGGGAGCTATCCCCATTAATGGTAGTACTTATCTTAAAAAAAATAAAAATAATAATCAATCAATAGCTAATCAATCAAACTAGCACATACCAACATTTTCATTAAATTCATCAAGTAGTCATAATCAAAATAATAATATTAAATTATATAAAGATTGTAGACACCTAAAAATGTCTCACTGATCATTGCTAATTATTTGTCTTATTAATTCAATAATTCTTCAATTATTTAATTAACCTAATTAATTCTTCTCAACTGACCTAATCATCATTATTCATTTTTCTTACTAATTATCCAATTTCTATCATTTCTTAATCATTTCATCATTTAACCCTTTCTTAAATATTAATTATTTAATTAATTATGATTAATTCTCTTAATTAAATAATCTTTATTATTTAATTAAATCTAATTCTAATATTTAAATAATTTTATTTAAATTAATTAACTTATTCCTCCAATTCCCCAAATTTGAATTTCAAATAATTCCATCTAATTTCATTTCTCTCAAATTCACAATTCCCCAAATGTGGAATTCAAATAATTTCATCTAATTCCAAATCATCAAATTCACATTTCACCAAATCTGAATTTCAGTAAATTTCATGTGCATTTCAACATTCGAAAATCCAAATTCAAATGTAAATTGAAAATGAAAATCAAATTCAACTTCAAAATCCTATAGCACATGTTGAAATCATAATTGATTGATCAAATCAGTTGACTAATTAGTTAACTCAGTTAACTCCTCAATCAACTTATCTCTCCAATATATTAAGTCCACTACCCAATCTATCTAGTTGTCAAGTCAATCAAATGAGTTAACAAATCAATCAACTCTATTAAATGATCAATCTAAATCAGTTCACTCCCAATCAAGACTTGAGTTCAAAATCCCTCCCCATCTGTGTTGAAAATCTATATAAACAACATCATTTTCTCAAATCAAAACTAGATGATAATCAAATATTTAACAAATTGATGCGAAGTGAGAGGAATGCTCTGCAAGACTGACATGATGGGGCCGAAGGTTTCATTTTGAGGGGTCGACCCCTCTATTGTGGAGGAGGTGGCAATCCTCCTCCACGCGGGTTTTCTTTTCTTCTTATTTATTTTATTCTTTGAGATTCATCTATTTCCCTTCTTGCTTCCCTCATTGCTTGTTCGTCCTTCTTTGTGTAGGCACATGCGAAGATTAATGCGACTTCATGGAGAACAATTCCAAAGGAGAACCATCAATTATTGACAAAACGGAGGCGATGGATAATGTGAAAACCAAAGGCATGAAGAAATCCTTCAAGGAGGTCGTTGCTCAACTACTTCCCACTATCACAGAAGGTGCTAGGTTTGTCTCTGTTGAACCCTTGGTAGTAGGTGATTATGGCGACTCCAGTGGGAAAGCTAAAGACCCTAGTTTTTCCTTGGGCTCCCTTTCTGTCATTCCTAATGATTCAATGTGTAATGAGATTGCTCTTGAAAAGAGTAGATTAAAATATGTCGCTATTTTTTCGCTGTTGTTGATGTTGATAAATGTCCGGCCCAAAAATTCCTTGATGATTGGTTTAGAAATGTGTGGAATATTAAACTAGGGTTTCACGTTTCCTTCTGTAGATTAATTCAAAAAGGATTATTTGTTATTTTTTTCAAATATCATAAGGCCCAATCTGAAGTTATTAATAAGCAATATTGGACTGTTGGTAGATGCACATTTCATGTCCTAGGATGGTCTCCTAAAGCCATTAATGAATAAATCTTGGCACTGTCGTGCCCTAGGTGGCTTGTGGTTAAAAATGCCCCTCCGTTGTTGTGGAGATTCATACCCCAATTGGTTGAGCCAATTGGTAAAACCATTCGTATGGATAATTCGACCTCCCTTATATCGTATTTGGATGCTAGGGTTCTTGTTTCGATTAACCCTGGTTTAGATGTTCCTAAATTTATCAATGTTAAATTAGGGGATGACATTGTCTCTTGTCCTATCAAAATTCTACGAGGATTCAATGCTTGCTTCCTCTACAGAAAAGAGGGGCATATTCGGAAGAATTGTCCCATTATCAATTGGGAAAAAAGGTGTGGAGAAACCCTAAAAGGGTGCTCACAACTCCTCGTTTGCCTCCAAGAATCATTTTCCCTTATCGGCCTCTATGCCTCTCATTAATAAACTTGACTCCTTAAGTAAAAATGTTAAAAATGCTATGAGTAGAGCTAATAAAATGCTTCCCGAGTTTGATAAAAATGCAAACTTTGGGAAATTCAATGAAGCTCCCCTACCCCACTCTACATTTGCAGAAGCCCTAGAACAGAAGGATAAAGATCAACCAAAGGGTTTTCAAATGGTTGGAAAAAACCCTAGAAAGAGGTGGAGGAAAAATGCCCAGCAGTTGGCGCTCGAAAAAATTAGAGTGGCTAACCCCAATAGAAGTGAACATAGTAAAGATAAAAATGTTGGGGCAAACAATTCTGCTTCTCCTATGGAAAATGATGCGCAAGAGATGTCCCCCAAGAGGAGATTCTCAAGTATGAATGCAAATTCTTCCCTTGTCAAATCCTTGGTTAAGAATTTTGAAGGGAGACACAGAAACAATAGTGCATCAGGTAAGGGAGGGAGCTCTAATGGGGCACTCATCAAGCTTGCTGCTCATAGGGACTCTGCAGATATGGATGTATCCTATGAGATCTTTCCATCTAGTGACCCTAGATTGGCTGAGGGAGCCCCACCTCTTACAAAATTCACAATTGAGTCATCTATAGACCTTCCTCGTAAGAAGTTTGTTGAGATTGCATATAACTGTGTTATAGAGGTCATTGTTGTTGACCCTAATAGAGGTGACCTCAACCCTAGTGAGCCATCAGCAGATGGTTTTAATGTCATATGAAATAGTGATAATTTAAACACATACGAACCCTGTATTGGGGATGAGGTGGCCCCCAGTCAACTTGATCCCAACAAGGAATTAGACTATGGGGATGACTCCTAATATGATGAAGACTCTGTCAAAGAAGGTGATGAGATGGTTGATAGTGAGAACACTGATCATAAACCTAGAAGAAGGAGAGGTAGACCATTAGGGTAAAAAAATAAAGGATCTTCCAATAGAAGGAAAGAAAAAGAGAAAAAATGTCTCCCCAAATGCTTAAGTAGTTTTAAGACTGCCAAAGAGTTACAACAAATCTCCTAGATATGATGAAGTGCATTTCATGGAACATTAGAGGTCTAGAGTAGCCAGACATGAAGAAAATTATTAGGAGGTTTCTTAACCAACATAGAGATTCAAATTTTGTGATGCTACAAGAATTGAAGGACACTAAATTTACTTTGGAGGTCAATCTTGATTTCATTTGGAGAGACTCTATTAAGATCTGCTCGGATCATGATAAAGGGAGAGGGGGAGTTGGGCTACTCATCAACCCTAAGTGGAAAGATGGCATTATTAGTTAGGGACACTCTCCATGTAATAGATCAGTTTGGGCTTCATTCAGCTTGAATAATTTTTTCATAGGTGTTTGCTCAATTTATGTAGTCAATGATTATAGGGAGAGGACTGAACTATGGGACTAGATTGCCCCTCTTCTTGACATTCCTTGAATTATTGGGGGAGACTTCAACATGATTGAAAACCATGAGCATAAGTCTAGAGGTGTTTCTATGGAGTGGAAAGGGAGCGAGAAACTTCATTGGCAAAGGATGAAGAACTGCAAGAAGCTCTTTGACCCCTTAGTTGGTAATAAGCAATCTGTGAGAGGAATATGGTACACTTGGTGCAATTACCAGAAAGGATGGATAAATTTTATGTTGATAAAGATCATTTCTCCTTTACATTGGATGATTAGGGAAATGTAGTAATAGCCTGGCCGGTTTCCCTCTTTGATTGAATCACCCTATTGTTTCTCTCATTAGGCTTGGAGACACACCAACCAAGAAGGGGAAAGGTGGAGATAAATTCATCCTCAACACCCATCTCCTTAAGGATCAGGATGTGCTACTTTCTATTAACATTATTAGGTTGCTCAAAATAAATAAGAATGTGCAATCTCATATCAGCAGATGGAATCAAAACATTAAGAGTTGGCAAAACTTTCTTCAGACTATTGGGCAAAAAAGAGCTAAGGATGGTAGATTTCAGGAAAGAGCACTTGTTGATGAGTTGCACTAGATTGAAGAGGATATTCAAATCAACCTTAGTAACCTTGAGTTATCCAGCAGAGTTGCACAGGCTAGGGATGCTTTGAGGAGGTACCAATAGGTTAAGATTAGAGGTGCGATGATTAGGGCCCAAATTTAGTGGATGCAATTTGGTGACAAAGGGTCTAAGTTCTTTTTGAATTTTATTAGACAGAAGAAAAATAGAGAAAAAATTGATAGACTATGGGTTGATAACAAGGAGGTAGTGGAGGTAGAAGATATTAAAGAGGCCTTTGCCCTATTCTACAAGGATCTCTTCTCCTCTAAATATTCTTCCAATTCACAAAGAGCTAGAGAAAGATCCAGAGCACTTATTCCCAGTAGGAATAACTAATGAAGACTCTCATTCCTTGAAACAAGCTATATATGTGGAGGAAGTGAGCCCTCAATAATGACAAAGCATTGGGCCTGGATGGATTGCCTGTTGAGTTTTATAAAGCTAATGAGGAATGGATTAGCGAAGATCTCCATGAGCGATATGTTGAGGATCTCGAGAAAGAATCTCTAGGAGACATCATCAATAAAGGGATTATCAAGTTGTTACCCAAAGAGGGGGATAAGACACTTATCAAAAATTGGAGACCTATTACGCTTCTCAATGTGTCATATAAGATCTTGGCCAAAGTACTTTCTCTTAGGCTAGAAAATGTGTTTCCCAAGTTTATCTGTCCTACTCAAACAAGTTCAGTAAGGGAAGATTCATTCTAGAAAACCTAATAACCAGTTGGAAAGCGATGGACTGGGCTAATGCTTCCAGGCAGAATGTTTCCATGCTCCTCATAGATTTTAAAAAAGATTATGATAGGGTTGAATGGGATTTTAATGTTAGAAGCTTTCGGATTCCCTACAAAATTCTGTCAATTTGTGAAGGTTCTTCTCAAAGATTCTTTCGTACAAGTTGAAGTTAATGGCTTACTCACTCAGGCCATTAAACTTGGAAGGTCCATCAATCAGGGAGGCCCCCTTGCCCTGATCATATTTTTCATTTCCTCTGATGCATTGTACTACATATTGAGAGAATACACCATTTCCCCTAAAATTAGAGATGTTGTGCATCCTGATGGGTCATATTTGGTTAATATTCAGTTTGTAGATGATACTGCATTATTTGTAGAACTCACCAAGAAAAACATGGAAGCCCTTAAAACAAAAATCAAGTTCTCGGTGAGATCTCAGGGGCCAAAATCTCTCAAACTAAATCCACCTTGCTTGGGTGGAGAGAGGACCCTCCGGATTGGTTACAACATTTGGGTTCCAGTTGGGGGGTCCTAACAAGATTGTCAGATATCTGGGCATACCCTTCTCTATCTCCCCTTCTCTAAAGGAAATGTGGATATGGGTTAGAGGTAAAATAGAAAAGAAATTAAATAAGTGGAACAATAGATATTTTTCACTTGCTGACAGAGTGCAAGTTTGTCAAAAGATTCTATCTTCATACATCATTTATTATTGATCTGTTTGGATGTTTTGTAACTATCAAATCCTTGAAATCCATAAAGTTATAAGAAAGTTCTTATGGCCTGGTGGGAAAGGAAAAAATAAGATACATTCAATTAAATGGGGTTGGTGTCATATTGAGAAGAGATTGGAAGGGCTTGGACTAAAGGATATGAGACCTTAAGCGATTGCACTTGCTACAAAATAGATCTTTCAGGCGTTTGAAGGCAATGAACCATGGAAAGTCTTTGTCTGAAGCAATATTATGAGGGTTGTACCTAAGGGGACTAAATATTGGAAATCTTTACCCTTTTGTGACCTGGTGGGTGGAGGATTTCCAATCTTAGTATAGGGTTCATGTGTCTTTAAATCTATGTGGAGGGCCTGGGAAATAGTTAGACCATTCATCACCAATAGTAGGGCCAACAACAATGATCACATTCATGGAGAGAGATCTATCTGGTGGAACCTTTTCCACTCCTCCAAACCTCTTGCACTTACACAAGGTTGTTCTGCCAGAGCATGGGCTAACAAAGCTATTTTTTTCTTTAAAGACATTATTGGTAGTGATATGCTTATGAGTTGGGAAGCACTTAGTGCTACGTATGATCTTCTAGCTTCCCAAAAAAGAACTTACAATATGGTTAAAAATGCTTGTGTTGTTCTTCAATTGCCTAAAAAATTGTAATGTGGATAATAACATATTTACTGCTTATAAATGGAATAATGATATCCTTATTTCTAATGTTAAGTCTATCATTGTTTATAATACTCTCTCTTATGATGAGACTATTATCAATCATGCTAATACTTTGTGGTATGCAGATTTATCTTTAAAGTAGTGGCAGAAAGTATTCACAAGATTATGGAACAGTCCTGTTGTTCCTAAGAAAAACTGTTTTAAATGGCTAATGTTAATTAACAGGTTTCCTTTCAGGAAAGATCAATCCAATATTGATATGTGCAATATATAGAGAGTGCCTAAATCTGTTAGACACGTCTTCTTTGAGTGCATTATTGCTAAAGAAATTTGGTTGATGTTTGGTATTTTTATTCCTAACCGGGTTAATATTATGGAAGTTCTTACTAGTTGCATCCATGGTTTAAAAAAATATACTAATCTATTTTGGCATATTCTTTCTACTGATATCTTATGGTACATTTGGAAAATTAGAAATGAAGAAAAATTCCAAGGTAAAAGTAGGGCCCTTAATGAGTCTTTTCATGGACTCACTCTTCATTACATTATTTTGCAGGTCTTTGTAACTATGAGGATAGAGAAGAACAAATTTATGCAGTTTCTCAAAGATGGCCATGCTACTATGTTCATATATGATCTAGAGAATGGATTTGAATGGAGGTAGGTTGCAGGAGACCACAACTATTTTGCCACTGCAATGGAGAATCTTGGTGCTGAGATTTGGAAAGCTAGAAACCCAACAATGGAACAGATCCAGATGTTGACTCAGCCACATGAGGGAAGGAAGACAATTTGGATGGAAGGCCCTTTGTGGTGGACTATTTGGATGAAGCCCTGCCAGGATCATCTCCAGGAGTGTTAAAATGTTGTTTGGTTCTTTTTGTTCGAACATGAACATTATCTATACATATACCTTTTTTCTTGGACACATCTTAGAATAGGCTATGTATAGGATTATGTTGTTTATAATGTGCATGCAGAACTATTAGTAGTCATTGATCGGACCTATGTAGGTCAAAATTGTTGGTTTTGAGGCATGACCTCACGTTACTGTTGAAGCTATACTTTTTGTAAGTTTACTCTCTATATTTAATATAAAAATAAAATAAAATCAAAACTAGATCACACTCTTCAAAGCAACTGCCAATCTATGTATGAATTTTAGTACAATACTTGAGAGCCACCCACACAATTTCGGAGAGAACAGTGGAAGCACAAATCAAAGATAAGGAGTTTTGCTTAGTTTAAAGATTTAATTTCTTTCAATTTGATATTCTATTGCATTATGTTTGATTATATTTGGTTAGTTAAAGATTTGTGATCGTCTTTACCCCCTAATTGGATTTAATTTTATAATTTTTAAGAATGAAACAAATGGTGAACCTGACGTGAACTGACCTTTGATTCTGTTTTTTTCATGATTTGCAGGTGTCATACAGAACAAGAAAATGGAGTGTGCACTTGCATACACAGTAATTTGCAATTGCAAATATTAATGCACAATTGCTATCATTTTAATTCATATTTGATGTCATATTGATGCGGAATCAATTTTACTAATGAGCAATTGCATGCTTGACCTAGAATTTCAATTTTGTTTATCATTTTGGCTTTAATTTCATTTGTGAGATTAACCCATCAAAATATTCCAATTCTGGAAAAAATATTTTCATGCATAAAATGTCTCTAATCCATTGTCAAGAAGGATAATTTTCAATATTTCGGGTGCCAGAAGGAGGAAACAACACAAGAGAAAACAAAAAGCATATCAAAGAAAGTGAAAATTAACCTCTATCTTATGTCCTTTTCTTCTATCTAAATTAATTTTTTGAGTTCAATAACTAACGCGCAATTGCTCTGTTAGAAATCCGCAATTGCTCTGTTAAGAATTCCCAATTACCTAGATATCAATTCACAATTACCCTTATATCAGTTCGCAATTGCTCAATAGTTGATTTGCAATTGTTGGGAAAAATCAAAATGTTGTTTTCCTGCTTTCTTTGGGTTTTCTATGAGTAATTAGTTCTGTTTCTGTAAACAAAGAGGTCAAATCTGTAACCAACTTAGTCCAACTTTGAAAAGTCATAACCTTTCACTCCGAACTCGAAATTGCAAACCTCTTACACCATTGGAAAGATCTCCAAGAGCTCTAGTTCCAATCCTTTTTGGACCTGCCTATGGAAACATCCATAAGGGACCTTTCAAAGTTTCGAGTGCTAAAAATGCTTCGAAGACCTCCAAAAATGTCGTTTACTAACATGTAGAAAATATCAAAAATTATATTTTTGATATTTGTGAAATTAGTTTCTGATCATTTAATGTTCTAGTTTTTCTTCATTCTCTGTCATTAAAGTGTTCTATATCCATAGACAGAGAAGCCAAATCTATAACTGAAGCAAAGGATTAGGCTGGAGAGCCCACCATGTGCTAACAATTCTTGTATTTTCTTGTAGGGATAGTTGGACTTAGTTTAGCTAATTTTTCTTTTGGTGCTCTTAAAAAGAACAACACAAATCTCATCATTGTTATGTTGGTTAAAATAAACCCCATGTATTTTGAAGCAACATCTCCAATAGTTTAGAAAACATTGCAATGAAGATTTAAAAAGAACCCATGTTCTTCATGTCTTCAAGGTGATAGGTATATGCTTTCCCCTTTTTTGGGTGATCAAAAAGCCAAACCCACCTTTTCATGCTTTATTTTATTTTCTACATTAAGACAACATCTTTAGAAGGCCTGCCTCCCAAGTAGCCAAGTAATCCAAGCCACTCTAAATAAATGTGTATGTGATGAAAATCATATGCGAGGAGTGTTACATGCTATCACAACGATGTTATGCCTCCCTTAGTGTCTATATGGTACGTTAAAATCTATAGAGCATAACCTATACAGACTGGGAGACCTCCCTTAACGGAGTGTAAAATGCTAGTGATTGTGACCACTTGAACCAAACCCTTTCTAAATACCTTAGAAGTTAGAAGCCCAATTGAGTCAGTAACCAAACACTTTTATTATCACAGTGCAAGGGTGGGGAAGAATCTGCCCCCAAGACACTCACCATATATCTCCCACGAAAATGAGCCAATTGAAAAGCGATCTTCTTTGGTTTAATTTCTAGACAAAGGCAAAAAAATGGACACACCTTAGGGTGTGACATGGCTATTTGGGCTGATGGAGTATCAAGATGTGGGTTGTGGTAATATTCGTGACCTTTTGACCTTAGGAGAGTCTGCTTGATGTGCTATCAAATGACCAAAATTTTATCAAAAACAAAATGAGGTTTTGAAAAAGATCTCAACATCCACATGGGTTTGAAAAAATCCTTTAAACAGTTCTCTCTTTTGGTTATGTGAATTTTTTTTCCATTTATTTTCTACCATGTCTTTACTACATGATCAAACATTACAAAGTGGAATATCAACCAATTTTTGTCAAAAACATCAACAAGAATCTCAAAGCTCAAAGAAAAATTCAAGTAGCAACATCAACATCAAAATAAAAATAAAAATTGTCACTCTCAGAGAAATGGAGAAAACATCTTGCATGTTGTGATCTAAGGTCCAAACTAATTAAGTGAACATCATGGAATGGTGTTATGCATTTCATAGGGAAGGTGTAGAATTCATCTCTTCCATTCCTATTTCATTGTCATCCATAGAGATTTTAGATCAACAAATCAAGACTTTGCAACAAGAAGTGAGAGACACGACTAATCCTAACCATCATAAGGATTGGTTAGAAAAAATGATGAGAGAAGTGATAACCATGAGGGAATCATTATCAGGTCAGCCTTCTTTTTCTTGTGAGACCATTAAAACATGCCAACCTTCATTCTTCAAAAAAATCATTCCTACTTTAGTTCAGCCAACAATAGAGTCATGTCAACCTTATTTTTCTTTCAACCCAACATATAAATCACATCAAACACATCAACCCAACATTCAAGGTTCCCCTTTCAACCAAAATCAAACCTCATTCAACCAAAGTTCAAATAAAAATTCATTCAACCAAACCCAACCATGTCAAAGCTTCAAAACAATTCATATGATCATCCAAAGAATATTCTCATAGGAGCTTACCAAGTGATGTTTTCCAAGCAAGATCAAAATCATATACCAATTCCTAGCAAGGGCTTGTCCTTTCATGAAAAAGTTGACCCTCAAGTAGCCTCCATATCTTCCACCATTTCATCATCCTCTGAAGTCACACAAGACCAATCCATGCCATCTCTATACAATAACACAATCTCCTAAGGGCTATCCATAATACAAATCCAATCTAATCCAAGTCATGATGCTAGTCCTTTCCATGCTTCAAAAATTCAAGATCCAATGCCATCATATATTTCATTTCCAAGAAAACCCACTTAAAATTGTCTCATTCAAAATCCTTTCTCATCAGGCCAAAGTGTTGAAACCTTCCACAAATCTCCCATGCATATCCAAACTCCTTCCCCATGTCAAAATGATAATCCAAAATCAGAAGAAATCAATCATGAGACAACTCAAGATCAAGAACAAACCCTTTCATCCTACCCAATTTTTGATCAAGATCCCATCGACCAAGAATCTTATGATGATCCCCCCATTCTTTTATATTTCATTCATAATAACACCCTTTTATCTCAAGAGAAAGATGTTCTTTCAAGTCCCATCCAACATCCACCTCCTAAGGAAGATCAGGACATTCCTTCCATCCTTCCTAATAATCCCTTTCCAAGTCAATATCAAAGCATCCCTTCACCTCCATGTCCTAAACAAGATCCCATTATTTCTCCAAATCCTTATCAAAATCCCTCCATCCCTTCATCTCCATGTCATAATCCTTCATGTTCCGCACAAGATTTCCTCTCAAATGAACCCAATCCCTCTACACAAGTTGTTCATGAACCCGTTATCAATGAAATCACCAATCCAGATCATATAGCAAAGAACAATTTATCAATGATTGTATGTGCACCATTTTCACATGCCAATGTGGTGGCAGAAATAAGCATGGCACTAGCTAATGAAATCAATACCCACATTGTTCCATCATCTTCTACAAACACAAGCATAACACCAGCTAATGAGATCAACACTTGGTTGGTTTCATCATCCTCTTCAAGTGCACCAATAAAAACAAACATAACACCTGCTCATGTCACAACTTTAGAACCAAAATCTATTTCCCTCATATTCCCACACTTAAAACATTGGGGGCAAGAGGATATATCACAACCAGATTGGTTTTAAAAAAATGAGGCTATAGCAGAAGCTGTACATGAAATACACCTAGTTGAGTCCTTATATCCTATTGAAAAAGAAAGGTTTATCCAACTCTTGAAACATAGACCAATGAACTAGTTACACAAAATTCACACCGACCCAATAACAACATCCACCTTAAAATATATTACATCTAAGGGATGGGTTCATTTAAATTTTCAGTACTGCATTTGCATATTTCTTTACTACATTGTATCGCATATCTGTATTTTAAATTGCACAACATATAGTTACATATCATTATTGATTTCACATATAGTTGCATCAATAAATCAATGAGATCGTCTAAGTCATTCACCTATTTGCACTGAAAGGAGAAAAGGTGGACTCATTTCCTAGATACTGGTACATGAAGTTTTTGGGAAGCCTTAGGTCATTCATCTTCAACGTCACCTTGTGATTGAGCTTTATCCATCGTTGTGTAGAGGTTTCACTATTGAGTCTTGTTACCCAAAATCTATTGACTATTATATCTCACACATTAATCAATAGCTTTAAGTCATTACAGATACCTAGTTGGTCATGTGGCTAGTGAAAAATTCAATATTCTGCTTTAGCACCATTGTAATCATCATACCCAAGTAGCTTTCATTACTTACAAGTGAAGGCAAGAAAAAAAAGAAGAAGAAGAAAATGCCAGATATCCATCTCAAGGGAAAATAGCACAGATATATAACTGAAATATCATGCAAAAATGTGCAATAAAGCTTGGCTAAGGGATCATGCGAGTAACTCCATCTGGGCTATGGACGCCTACTACCAATGGAAAAATATTTGAGATATTACGATGTATAACCTCATCGGATCCCTAAAATCTTGCTAGCGGCGAGGCTCTATCCAAGTTTCTTTTGAAGTCAGAATAACACATGTAGCTAGCCACATAGGATTCCAAGGGTCTTTGATGGTTATAAGAGTCGGAATAAATTCAATGCACACACATGGACAAAAGTAGATCAAAGTTTCAAGAAATGATGGAGAATTTTTTCATGTCTCCATTCATAAATCTTGATTACATAGTTTGTTAAGATTGGATGATCTAGAGTCTTCCTAAGAATGGATTTAACTCCTATCTCTGAAACGTTTGAAACCTTTTATTCATTTAGTACATTTCAAAATGAAAGATACACACAATCATCCTTGTTCAAATAAGAATTGCATCTTCATCTTGCATACTACATTAGCACAACTCATATCAAAAATTCATTGTATCCATATGCATCACCTAGACCATCATGTCATAATAGGTCTACTTACTAGGGACATACCTGAAAAAAATCCTAAAAATTAGACAATGACCTAAAAAAATCCAAAAAAACGTTAAATGTCCTGAAAAAATCCAAAAATCATAAAATGTCTTTAAAAAAACCATAAAAATTGAAAATAAAAAACAAATCAAAATTAAAAAAAAACAAATCTGAAAATCAAAACAAGAAAGCATGGGCCATCCATCAAATCAGATCAACAACAGGTAAACTCTCAAAGTCTACAATCAAATTGATCACATGTCTTGTTAATCAATCCATCGATCAAAATCTATCAACATGTCTTATACAAGGAAGGGTACACTCAAAACTAGATAAATCGGTCTTATACGACGCACTCACTCTTTGAAACCAGACATTCTTATCAATCATCGAGCAATCAAAACAATGACATAGATCAGTATGGTTGTTGGATTTTTTCCTATTTAGCCTTATCTTTACCAATTGATGGCAGTTTGTGTTTCATCTTGACAAAACTTAAAAATCAGAAAACAACAAAATTAAACAAAAACATTCAAAAATAATCCAAAAACCATAAACATAGGAAAACTCAAAACAAAACTAAAAATTGAAAACAATCAAAAACTTGCAAGAAAATGTCTCGTGAGAAACAAATACCTAGCAGATATCCAACAAACACTTTGCACGAAGTTCAACGAAGGATAAAACTATCTAATCAAAATTTGCAACCAAGTTGATCAAACTGTCTTATCAATCGACAACTATTCATATCAACGCGATCATTATCATATCTTAGACAGAATCAGATACACTTGAAACCAGCCAGATCAGTCTTAAACGGGGTCCAATGCTTTTGAAACCAGACATTATCAACCATCACGTCAAACAAATCAAAGCAGGACAGTCAGTCCAGCTGCTGAATTTTGTCTAATTTGGTTTTATCTTTTATCAATTGGCGATCAATCATGTTACTATGCTACTCAAGGATGTCCAAAAGTGACTAGAAGAGTCATGATGGGCATGATCTTTTTATTTGTTTGTTGTTTGTGGTGTGAGCCAATGAAGTTCTGGGGTAGTAGTTCTAGTGGGTATCTGTGATTGGTATGTTCATTCGGCAAGTATCCTATGCAAAATTGAAGTTAGGGATATTTATGCTTGTGACTACCATACATACCTCGACCCCTAGCATTATTCCCAGAATGGAGGGTTCATTCCTTTTCTGCACTACGTGTTTGTTTCTTACAATGAGATATCTATACATCCTAGTTCCTTATACCCTGGTGTACTAAGCTTCATTGTTACATAATAAGGCTCAATGATGATAATGTGTTGCACTACAAATAAAGGCAAAGAAGAGTATTCATCACCATCATTCACTATCATCATCAATCATATCAATTCATTCCATTAATATTGACTCATGTATCATCATCAATCATATCATTTCATT
The DNA here is from genome assembly GCF_030272615.1 of Cryptomeria japonica. Lineage (NCBI taxonomy): Eukaryota > Viridiplantae > Streptophyta > Pinopsida > Cupressales > Cupressaceae > Cryptomeria > Cryptomeria japonica. The sequence continues at coordinate 561,398,932 of NC_081415.1, forward strand.
TTCTCATCTCATCATGTTGATTCTATCTCAAAGATCATTTTCTCATCTTGCTCATTTCAATTTCTACTCACATCTTTCTAATTCCATCTCAAATCATTTCAGCATATCAACTATTCTATCTATCAATCAATTATTCCTCATCTTCATCATATTTCATTTTTCATCCAATTTTAATCTATCATCTGTCTCATACATGATTAGTCCTTCCTGAAACCAAACATGATCATCTATCATTTGTCTTATACAAGATGTATCCTTCCTGAAACCAGACATTTTGATCATCTTTGTCTTAAACAAGATGTGTCCTTCCCGAAACTAGAATTTATCTTTATTAAATCAATCCTATCAATCAGATCAATCCCATCAATCCTATCATTCGATCATTCAATCAATCTACAAATCATTCTAACCATTTCTTCTATCCAATCAAACTCATTCACGTCATCAAGTTAACCATTCTTCCATTTCTCATATAACATTCTTCTTCTTTCGAGAGATCATTCATGCCTTCAATGCACAAACAATCTCTCGAGAGGGCATCCTACCTCCATTATCGGGGCATACTGGGGCAAAAAAAAATCGTTTTCATTGAAGCAACTTCGTTTTGACATTGTCTCAAGGATGGGAAAATGTAGACACCTAAAAATGTCTCATTGATTGCTGCTAATTATTCATCTTATTAATTGAATAATTATTCAATTATTTAAATAAGCTAATTAGTTATTCTCAACTGACCTAATCATCATTATTCACATTTCTTAATCATTTCATCATTTAACCCTTTGTTAAATATTAATTAAATAATAATTATTTAATTAATTATGATTAATTCCCTTAATTAAAAAATCTTTATTATTTAATTAGATGCATTTCTAATGTTTAAATTATTTAAATTAATTAACTTATTCCTCTAATTCCCCAAATTCAACTTTCAAATCATTCCATCTAATTTCATTTCTCTCAAATTCATAATTCCCCAAATGTGGATTTCAAATAATTTCATCTAATTCAAGGTCATCAAAATCGCATTTCACCAAATCTGAATTTCAGTAAATTTCATGTGCATTTCAACAATAGAAAATCCAAATTGAAAATAAAAATCAAATTCAGCTTCAAAATCCTACAACACATGTTGAAATCATAACTGATTGATCAAATTAGTTGACTAATCAGTTAACTCCTCAATCACCCCTTTTCACTCTCAATCATGTTTTTTGACTAATCAATCAATCCACTTATCTCTGCAATCTATTCAGTCCACTATCCAATCTATCTAGTTGACAACTCAATCAAATGAGTTAACAAATCAATCAACTATGTTAACTGATCAATCTAAATTAGTTCACTCCTAATCAAGACTTGAGTTCAAAATCCCTCCCCATCTATGTTGAAAATCTATGTAAACAACATCATTTTCTCAAATCAAAATGGTGCACGAGCACCTACCTATGAAGACATGAACCAAGAACAAGATGATTTACTATTAGCCTAGAAGGAATGCAATAAGACCCTATGGGTCCTTTTTGTAATTCAATGTCCTAAGAGTGTGACAAGTTTGTCCATGTTTGGGTCAAATTGTCATCTAAGGTCTGGTAGATCAAATTGAGTCAATAAGGGTCACAATGGTCTAAATTGAGGGATAAAGTGACTACAAGTCTATTTGAGTCATTTTTTATGTTTTAGAATAAAATGAAATCGACTATGATAGTCTAGAGTCTAAGTTGGTTAAATTATGCAAAAGTTGTCATATTGTCAATTTGTTGTCATGACAATTTTGCACTTTTTTGTAAGTCGTGATTCTCCAACAGTCAGTCAGTTTGAAAAACAATTGGAGGAAGTTGTGGTCATTTGGGAAATACCTTTAAAGGCCCCAAGCACCGAAGGATGCATGTTGGTTTGTTGATTTGGAAAGAAATTGAAGCATCAAGAATTGTTGGAAACTCAAAAAATCGTCTAATTTATGTTGATTGCATACTGAAGGTGGATTGGCAAGGATTCTCATGGCATAGATCTGGTAACTATTTTATTTTACCTTTTTTTTGTATTCAGTATGAAGTATTCAAGTGATCGCTTCCCCAATCTACAAGCAAATCTCTATCGGGTAGCCAAAAGCCCTTAAACCCCTAGGGTTTCATTGTAATAATGGGTTTTGGCCTATCAATCCTTAACTGAACACTCTATCATTACAAGAGATGATAGGCCACTATATCATATGTCAGTACCAAAATCCATTAAGAGGATACAATAGGGCGAAGAGGATGGAGAACTAACCCTAGGTCTAGCATCTCTATGTGACAGACTAGTTTGATGAGTGCAGTGCGGGAGAATTAAGTGGTAGAGAATTGGAACAGGGTTTGAATGTGATAGAAGAGTATTTTAGATGATTACATAATATTTCATGGTCAGTGGTGGTCACCCGTTGGGAGAACCTAACCAGTTTTTGAAAGGCATTAAGTCAAATAGGTCTAATAGTCATATTAGGTCTATTAGTGTAGTATCGGTTGGGATATCTGCAAGTTGATCCGAATTGGAAATTGAGATATTGTTGAGAACTCCCAAAAGGGTATCTGAAAATATATATTTTTTGCTTAGATCCTCAGGGTGTCATAAGTTATCACCCGATTCCCTCAAATGGAGGCCTAATAGCAACTAGTTCAATTTGTGGGCGGGTGAGTCAAAATTGATGTTCTGGTGGACCTAAACCGTGAAATCCTATTTCATTTGTGTTAAGGTGTTGTGAGAACACACCTCCAAGCATAGTTGTGATGAATTGGTCAAGTGGGCCATTTAAACCCTAAAGCCTAGTAGTAGCCCACTCATGTATGCAAGGGTTTGTGTAATCACACAAGAACTTGAGAAGATTTAGTTGTTTGTAAGTGGACATAGTGGAGCTTTTGGGTTTTCCAAAGGTGTTGTTTGGTGTCATTGAATCATTTCTTGACTTGGTGTTGTGTAAGGATCTTTGGAATTAGGGATTACCGGTTGAATTTGTATGCCTTAGAGATTGGTTGGTTCAAGGTTACCTCCTTCCAGTCTGTTGTCTCCTGATCATATTGGTATCAAAGTAGGATTTTGAAGATCACTTGGGTGGTGTGGTCTTAGTGTATGTCAGAGGATGAGATTGAAATAGGGGCTGACAGAATGCCTCCTAATAGTATGTCACAAGATGCGGTGAAGAAGTTGATTGAAGAGATGCTTGAGTCGAAGCTTGAAGAATTGAAAAAGACTAAGGATGAGGAAGATGGAAGTGACACTGATGAAGAAGGGGATATAGAAGATGGGGAATCCTCTAAGTGGGTAGAGGAGATACCTGCAGATCAAAGGGAATTTGTAGATGCCTTGAGGTCAATCAATAGGGGCACCATTGATGGTTGCCTATTTATAGTGGAAGTATGGAAGCAAAAGAGGTGATAGATTGGATTAACGCATTGACCAGTCATTTTGAGTACAAGGAAATCCCTAAAGATAAGAGAGTTAAATTGGAAAAAGAAAGGTTGAAGGGGTCTTCTCTTACATGGTGGAACTATGTACAAGGGGAGAGAGTTAAGGAGGGAAAAAGTATGATAACCTCTTGGGAAAGGATGAAGGCTAAAGTCAAGGCACAATTTATGCCCATTGACTATGAAGTGTAGATGTACAAAATATTGTAGAACCTCAAACAGAGAGACCTTGACGTGAATGCATATACAGAGGAGTTTCATAAATTCAGTCTTAGATCAAAGAGACAAGAAGAGGAGTCAGAGAAAGTGGTTAGGTACTTGAATGGAAGAAGGATAAACTTCCAAGCTGAGATCAGCATCCTGGCACTAGAGACAGTGAACAAGTGTTTTCAATTAGCCCTAAGGAAAGAAGAGAAACTAAAAAGAAGAAATGAGCAGAGTAATAGAGGTAAAGGAGGGAGAATTTTCAGAGGCAGAGGCAGTTTTGGAGGAAGAAGTCCCAACCAAAGGTCTAGTGGTGAGTCTAGCCAAGGAGAGAAAGTTGGGGACTCAAGTAGCAGAGGAGGCTACCATGGGAGAAGACCTAATGGAAGAGGTGGGACAAATGGATCAGGGAGAGGATCCATGTTCTTCCATATGAGATTCTATAACTGCAATTAGATTGGGCACTTGGCCTACAAGTGTCCAGAGAAGGCATCAACTTCTCATGGTGGTGAGAGGAGAACCACTTTGACTCAAGAAGATGCAAGGAGTGTGACATCTCTTGAAGTGAATTTGACATCAGAGATGGGAGAGAACCTGATGATCAAGAAGACATTGCTCAAGGAACCAGTGAAGACTGAGCCACCCCAAAGAAAGGCTTTGTTTAGAGTCAATTGCAAGATTCAAGGTAAGGTTTGTAAAGTTGTCATAGATTCAGGGTCTACTAATAACATTGTATCTTTGGAAGCAGTAAACAAGTTGAATTTGGAAAGGATACCCCATAGTTTTCCATATAGGGTCTGTTGGTTGAATAGAGGGCAACACATACTCACCAATGAACAAGCATGGGTAGAGTTCAATATTGGGGGGTATAAGGATACAATTTTGTGTGACATCCTTCCAATGGATGCATGCCATCTGTTTCTTGGCAGACCATGGCAGTTTGACAGAAAGGCTCATCATGATGGAGAAAATAATGCTTACTCTTTCCAAAAGGATGGTGTAACCTTTAGGATACAGTCAGTGGTAGAAGGGGATCCACATCATGTAGGATCTAGTGTGATAATGGTAGGAGAAAATGAGTTCCTTGATACACTAAAGGAGGAAGGTGGAGTAGGTTTTTCTTTGATTGTGAAGCCTAAGGAAGAAATGAAGAAGAGTGTGAGTGAGGTAGGACCTAAGGAGGCTAGGGAACTGCTAGACCAGTACAAAGGAGTGGTTGCAGAAGACATACCGGACTCCCTGCCACCTATCAAAGATATTAGTCATTAGATTGACCTCATACTGGGAGCAATACTTCCTAAAAAGTTAGCATATAAAATGACCCCACAACAGAATGAAGAGATAGCTAGGAAAATTCAAGAGCTCATAGATAAAGTGTTGGTGAGAAAGAGCCTTAGCCCATGTGTAGTACCTACTTTTTATCCCCAAAGAAGGATGGAAAATGGTGGCTTTGTACTGATTCTAGGACTATCAATAGGATAACCATTAGATATAGGTTTCCCATTCCAAGGATAGAGGACCTAATGGACTATTTAGGGGGAGCTACCTATTTCTCTAAAATTGACCTCAAGAGTGGGTGCCATTAGATAACGATAAGAGAGGGGGATGGCTGGAAGACTGCATTTAAAACTAATGAAGGGCTGCATGAGTGGCTTGTGATGGCTTTAGGTCTTTCAAATTCCCCTAGCACATTTATGTGACTAATGAATGAAGTGTTGCAGAAGTTTATAGGGAAAGTTGTGGTAGTCTACCTTGATGACATATTGGTGTTCAACAAGAGCAAGGAGGAGCACTTGAAGCACTTGGAGATAGTCTTGAAGTGGCTGCAGGAGTAGAAGTTGATGATAAATTTAGAAAAGTGTGACTTCATGAAGGAGTTGGTGTACTTAAGCTTTGTCATCTCTAAGGGTGACTTGAAGATGGATTGTTCCAAGGTAGAGGCTATTATGAACTGGTCTACACCTAAGACAACCAGTGAGGTAAGACTTTTTTATGGTTTCGCAATATTTTATAGGAAATTCATTATAAATTACAGTGATGTTTGTGCACCTATGTTAGAAAACATCAAGGGTGGTGGTAAGGTGAAGTTTGTGTGGACCAAAGAAGCAGATAAGAGTTTTGAGTGTTTAAAACAAAAAGTTGCCAAGTATCCAGTCCTAGTATTGCCCGATTTTAGTAAGGTCTTCACCATTGAATGTGATGCAAGTGGTTTGGCTATAGGAGTAGTATTGAGTCAAGCGGGGAGACCAGTGGCCTTTTTAAGTGAAAAACTAAATGAAGCAAAGAGGAAGTATTCCTCATATGATTTAGAGTTGTATGCCATGGTACAAGCTCTGAGAAAGTGGAGGCATTACTTGCTTCCTAAGGAGCTTATTATGTATACTTACAATCATGCTCTTAGTTTTTTGAATGGACAAGAGAAGCTTAGTCATAGACATATAAAATGGGTTGAAAGTCTTCAAGCATACACCTTCATCATCAAGCACAAGAAAGGGGTAGCCAATAAGGTTGCAGATGCTCTAAGTAGGAGGGTGATGACAGTGCAGGAAGTGAAGTTGTAGAGTATGGGTGTTGAAGCACTCAAAGGATTGTATGAAGAGGACCAAGATTTCAAGGAGGTATAGAAGGCATGATGTGAGTTTGCAAATTCTTTTCATGGAGAATTTTCTGACTACACCTTGCAGGATGGTCTTTTGTACAAGGGGTATCAATTATGTATCCCTAGGTGTTCAATGAGGGATAATGTAGTAAAAGAGAAACATAGTGATGGTTTAGGAGGTCACTTTGGGTTAAATAAGACTTTCGATCTAGTCAGGAGATTTTACTTTTGGACAAAGATACAGACTGATATCAAAAAGTTTATGGAGAGTTGTACTGTATGTCAGAGAGCAAAGGGGGTTTCAACCAATGCTGGGCTGTACCAACCTTTGCCTATACCAAGTAGACCATGGGAAATTTTGAGTATGGACTTTGTGATGGGATTACCCAAGACAAAGACAGATCATGACAATGTGTTTGTTGTGGTAGACAAGTTCAGTAAGATTGCTCACTTTCTTCCTTGTAAAACTACAAATGATGATAGTTATATTGCAGGATTGTTTTTCAGAGAGATTGTTAGAATCCATGGGTTGCCTTTGAGTATTGTATCTGACTGAGACAACAAGTTTGTAGGGAATTTTTGGAGAACCTTTTGGAAAAGGTTGGGTACAAATTTGTCTTTTAGTCCAACCTATCACCCTCAGATCGATGGACAAACTGAAGTTGTGAATAGATCATTGGGAAATATTCTTAGGTGTTTGACAAAGGATCATGGAAGTAGTTGGGATGTGGTGATACCTCAAGTAGAGTATGGTTGTAATGATTTAACAAATAGAATTACAGGTCTGATTCCTATCAAGATTATGTATGGTAGTCATCCAAGAGGAGTTTTTGAATTGAGAGATGTCCAAGGGTTGGACAAGAGGAGTGGACATGCTGATGAATTTATAGAGGCTATGAAAGAGGTGCATCAACAAATCAGAGATACCTTACAATAGAACAATCAAAAGGTTAAAGAAAGAGTGGATCAGAGAAGGAGAGATGTGCAGTACCAAGTGGGTGACATGGTCATGGTTCATCTTATCAAGGATAGGTTGCCCAAGGGAAGCCATAGCAAGTTGATGATGAGAAGGATTGGACCTTGTAAAATTTTGGATAAATATGGTCCTAATGCTTACAAAATTGAACTCCTTGATGATATTTCTATTTCACCTATATTTAATGTTTTTGATCTAACATTGTATAGGAGTCCTACTGCAGAAGAATGTGTAGGTGAATCTGTTCAAGAAAGTGAAGAATGGATAAAACACTTACCATCTAAGGAGCCACCTAAGATGGAGTTCATTTTGGATAGCAGTGAAGCAAAGAAAACAAGGGAAAAGACCTATTTTGAGCACTTAGTCAAATGGTAGGGCCTTTTTGACTCAGAAGCTACCTAGATGCTGGAGGAAGATATCAAAAAGTAGGGTGGTGATTTGCAACAGTTGGTCTCTAAGAGGACTTGAGACAAATTTCACCTGGGGAGTATGGTGCAGGAGTACCTACCTATGAAGACATGAACCAAGAATAAGATGACTTTCTATTAGCCTAGAAGGAATTTAATAAGACCCTACGGGTCCTTTTTGTAATTCAATGTCCTAGGAGTGTGACAAGTTTGTCCATGTTTGGGTCAAATTGTCATCTAGGGTCTGGTAGAATAAATTGAGTCAATAAGGGTCACAATGGTCTAAATTGAGGGATCAAGTGACCACAAGTCTATTTCAGTTGTTTTTGATGTTTTAGAATCAAATGTAATCGACTATGATAGTCTAGAGTCTAATTTGATTGAATTATGCAAAAGTTGTCATATTGTCGATTTGTTGTCTTGACAATTTTGCACTTTTTTGTAAGTCATGATCCTCCAACAATCAGTCAGTTTGAAAAATAATTGGAGGAAGTTGTGGTCATTTGGGAAATACCTTTAAAGGCCCCAAACACCGAAGGATGTATGTTGGTTGGTTGATTTGAAAATAAATTGAAGCATCAAGAACTGTTGGAAACTAGGAAAACCATCTAATTTTTGTTGATTGCCCCATTATACAAGAAAATATCTATCAGGTAGCCAAAAGGCCTTAAACCCCTAGGGTTTGATTGTAATAATGGGTTTTGGCCTATCAATCCTTAATTGAACACTCTATCATTACAGGAGATGATAGGCCACTATATCATATGTCAGTACCAAAAGCCATTAAGAGGACACAATAGGGTGAAGAGGATGGAGAACTAACCCTAGGTTTGGCATCTCTATGTGACAAACCGGTTTGATGAGTGCAGTGTGAGAATTGAGTGGTAGAGCATTGGAAAAGGGTTTGAATGTGGTAGAAGAGTATTTTGGAGGTTTACATAATATTTCATGGTCATTGGTGGTCACCCATTATGAGAACCTAACCAATTTGTGAAAGGCGTTTAGTCAAATAGGTCTAATAGCCCTATTGGGTCTGTTAGTGTAGTATCGGTTGGGATTTCTGCAAGTTGATCCGGTACCAAAAACTAAGATATTGTTGAGAACTCCCAAAAGGGTATCTAAAAATATAATTTGTTTTCTTAGATCCTCAGGGTGTCAAAAGTTATCACCCGATTCCCTCAAATGGAGGCCTAATAGCAACCGATTTAATTTGTGGGCGAGTGATTCAAAATTGATGTTCTAGTGAACCTAAACCATGAAATCTCATTTCAATTGTATTAAGGTGTTGTGAGAGCACCCCTCCAAGGATCATTGTGTTGAATTGGTCAAGTGGGCCATTCAAACCCTAAAGCCTAGTAGTAGCCCACTCATGTATGCAAGGGTGTGTGTAGTCACACAAGAACTTGAGAAGAGTTAGGTGTTTGTAAGTGGACATAGTGGAGCCTTTGGGTTTTCCCAAGGTGTTGTTTGGTGTCATTGAATCATTGCTTGACTTGGTGTTGTGTAAGGATCTTTGGAATCAGGGATTATCAGTTGAGTTTGTATGCCTTAGAGATTGGCTAGTTCAAGATTACCTCCTTCTAGTTTGTTGTCTCCTCATCACAAAACTAGATCACATCCTTCAAAGTAATTGCCAATCTATGCAAGAATTTCAATGCAATACCTGAGAGCCACCCACACAATTTCAAAGAAGAACAATGGAAGCACATATCAAAAATATGGAGTTTTACTTAGTTTAAATCTTTCATTTCTTTCAATTTGATATTCTATTGTGTTATGTTTGATTATATTTGATTAGTTAAAGATTCGTGATCATCTTTACCCCCTAATCAGATTTAATTTTATGATTTTCAAGCATGAAACAAAGATAACTAAAATAATATTATAATTTCACACACACACACACACACACACACACACACACACACACACACACACACACACACACACACACACATATATATATATAAGATGCAGACTCTATATAATTTGAAAAGAAAATTTAAACATTCTAAATATTATTCTATTGTACCTAAAAATTTGTCTAAGAAATTTCATTTATTGAATTTTATTCCTAACCTCTTTGAATCCTAATTTGAACTATAATCATAATTTAACTTTAACTCAAAAATTTATTTTATAACTTTAATAAAACTATAATTAAATGTAACTATAATTATAATGAATGCATTTGGTAATCTTTCTATTTTTTAAGTTAGTTAATTTAATCTTAACTATAATATTTGTAAATATGTGTAATCTTATTGAATATTAGAGAATCCAATTTTTTAATTAGCATTCAATTCGTATTATAAAAATATATAAAGAAAGTCTAGAGATATAGATTGGCTTTCATTTATTAATTATATATATATATATATATATATATATATATATATATATATATATATAAAAGCTAGTAGCATCCACAGACATAAGTTAGAAGAAATTAAATAAAGAAACATTTATTAATTTACAAGTATAATAATTTATTTAAATATTAGAATTAGAATGTATAATCCTTAAAATAAATCGAATTGAACACTAAAACAAATGTTGATAAATTAAATTAAACTAAGCCAAATTGAACCCTAATAAAATTTGCATTCAAGATTAAGGGTTACAATTTTATAGGAGTTGAGAAATACAACCCCACAGGAGCCTGAAGATCTTCTGCAAGCCGAATAACCTGTTACAAGGAGAAGCAATGAAGAAAAATCTAAAGAACATACAAAACACACAGAATATGCTCAAAAAGAGAGAGCTCAATATTCACAAAAATATGTAATGTGATTCTTACAAAGAAAAGAAAGAACTCAACCTTTAATAGGTCAAGAAACCCTAAAAAGGGAAAACCTAGGTTTGCACATAATAATTAATTATATGCACCTAAAGTTAGCTTAAGTGTAAAAGAGATAAAGGGAACTTAAATAATTAGACAAAGAATGTTTAATTAATCAAGTAAATACCCGAATACTCTAACACACCCCCTTAAGCTAGACTTAGGGAGAAGCTAAAACCTAGAACAGTTACTGAAAGCAATAAAGATGGGTTCCGGCAACAAGGCCTGATCAGGTACCCAAATACAATGAAATCTCTATGAAATGGAGACAAAGGGGAAAACCCAGTGGGAAAAAACTCCTCTCCAAAAAGAGATAAAAGAACACCACTGAAGCATGAAGAACATGCAAACTTTGTCGAAGAATAACTGCTGATCTGAAGAACATCCACTGAACTAGAACATGACCAGGTAGAGAAGACTGTAATCTGCATGAGTGCCCTCAAATGACACTACTCGAATCAGGAGGCAAACAAGGCAAAACAACTGAAATCGAAGATACAGATGGCATGAGAAACCAAAGCCTAAAGAGCTGATCAATCGAACCACGAAAGCATTAGAACCAATAGGATAAACCTCCCCATAATGTGGAAGTGGGAGAGGGACAGGAACACTGAAAAGGACAGCCAAAAACAACTGCATGACGAAGAACCAAGAACATCAAAGGTGCTGAGACACATCATCATGAGGCGAATGTCGTGGAAGGAACACTCACTTGACAAAGGAAGATGGCAAACAACAGGCAAACATCAACCCCCTCATGGCACTTGATCAACAGTGCATGTACAACAAGACACAAGATATGCAAGATTCCAAGTAAACAATGCATGATGGCACTTTATCTCAGTGCATTTGCATAATTACAAGCTACAATGATAAGAATACTGGAAATAGAAACGAGAATCAAAACAGAGACACCCTACTCGGAAAAGAGATCCCAAGACCTGAAACAACCACGATATCCACCAGAGTGCTGAAAAGAAAAAAACTGAATAAAATATGCATGGACCAGAATTTGGAAAAAAAAACTCATATTTTTGGAAAGTACATAGAACATGCTTTCCGAAAATATAAAGTTTTCGAAAAACGGAGGTCGGATGCTCATTCTACATCTCCCAAAGTACAAAAAAGAGACCTCACTTTGATTGTAAAAAAACATAGTCAAAAAGAAAAATTAGAAAAAATTACCAACACCATGAGGTCGGCCTTGGAACCAGCTTTTTCATGCCTATTCGTTCGCCAAAATCCGACTCCGTATGCCCAAGCTAGGGCCAAAAAACCAAATCCCCCCTGAAAAAGCCAAAAAAGGGAGTCTGGTGGCTCTTTGGTGGTGCGGTGGCCAATGGGTGGCGCACCGGTGGCGGTCGGGCAGAGCTCCAGTGGCTGGGCGGTGGCCCGGTGGCCGGCCAGAAAAAAAGGGTTGAGGAGCCGGAGCGACAGTCGGGGACTGAGCGACGGGGGCCAGGGTAGAGGCCGCAGGCTGAGCGGCGAGCTGGGCCACAGGCAGGCAGGGGCGGAAGGCGGTGGGCGTAGGGAGTAGTGGTGGCGGGGGAGGCAGTGCTGTCAGGAAGCGGTGACCGAGGAAGCCAGCGGCTGAGCGCGGCGGCAGGCGGAGGGGTAGCCGGGAAGCGGCAGCCACAAGGAGGAGCCGGCGGGGGCCGGGAGCCGGCAGGAGGCCGGGAAGAACTTGCTATGGGGGCCGGAGGGGCCACCGGTGGGGGCCGCAGAGGCCGGACTGACAGGTCTGACAGGCCTGTCAGTTCGGTACCCTGCGGTACCCCCAAACCCCCAAAAAAAAATTTCCCCAAAAAAAAAAATTTTCCCCCTTTTTTTTCGCTTTTTTTCAAAAAAAAAATTAAAAGTAAATTTCGGCTTGCATGCCGTAAAAAGGGAAAAAATATTTTTTTAAAATTTTTTTCTCGATCTGCGTGCCAGGGTCGTACGACCTGGATTTGAGAAAAAAATTCACCCAGAGGCTCAGGAACCAAAATAGGTCGAATTTTATATGACCATAGGGGTTTTCGGGGCCTTCTAAGCACGATGGTGAGGTCCGTTTAGGCCCAAAGTGCTTAGAAAGAAAAGGTCAAACCCTAGGTACACAAAAAAATTCCTGAAACCCCAGATCTGCTTCCAAAGCCAAAAATCTCAAAACAAGAATAGGTAGCTGCAAATCTGAAGCTCTGATACCATATAGGAGTTGAGAAATACAACCCCACAAGAGCCTGAAGATCTTCTGCAAGCCGAATAACCTGTTACAAGGAGAAGCAATGAAGCAAAATCTGAAGAACATACAAAACACAGAGAATATGTTCAAAAAGAGAGAGCTCAATATTCACAAAAATATGTAATGTGATTCTTACAAAGAAAAGAAAGAACTCAACCTTTAATAGGCCAATAAACCCTAAAAAGGGAAAACCTAGGTTTGCACATAATAATTAATTATATGCACCTAAAGTTAGCTTAAGTGTAAAAGAGATAAAGGGAACCTAAATAATTAAACAAAGAAGGTTTAATTAATCAAGTAAATACCCAAATACTCTAACAAATTTAAATAACACTTTTAAGTAATTAGGATTAGAATTCAACTATGGTTAGGGTTAAAGTTACAATTTTGGCTATGGTTCAATTTGATTTAGTGTTAGATCTAGTTTTCAATTTCATTTATAATTACAACTCAATTTGGTTTATTGTTATAGTTAGGATTTCATATAATTAGAGTTATATGATTGGTATTAACACATTAATCCCACTTTAATAATGGTTACAATTGAATTAGGTTACATACAAGTCAAAATAATTTGAAAAGAAAATCAAAAAATGCTAAATATTATTTTAAAGACTTAAATTTTTTCCAAAAAAACACAATTAGAAATTGGATTCGGGAAATGTGATAATAAGATGCAAATTATTTGAGCCAATTGGATTGAAGAAAAATAATTTATGTAAATTGAAAACTTAAAAATCACGCATCTAACTATTTAAAAATTAAAAAACAAATATCCAAAATAAAATTCATTGATATAATTAGTGAAAACAAACATCAAAAGAAAAAATTCAAAGATATAATTGGTGGAGAAAGAATTGAATAATAACTAGTTAATGAAAATTGGGTGCAATCAATTGCAATAATACTAGCCTAAAGACAAGTACTAAAAAACCAAATACTACAAAAATCATTTATTAATAGTATTAACAATAAATTCATAAAAGAAAATAAAGCTATTAACTAAAAATATAGTAAAAAGAAATCAAATAAATAAACAACAAAACACACATTAATTTTATTGGCCACAACCTTTCAATTTGAAGTCAAACATTGCTAATCCACTATGATATATATTTGTTTTAATTATTCAAAGTAAACAATGACAATAGTATTTATTTGAGATAAAAAACTAAAATTACTTATTATTTACAAATGAAAATTTTAATTTCCATTAATAACTATTTTATTTATTATTTACATGCTTGTAACTAATTATTGTTTTATTGACTAGTTTATTGTATAATAACTATTTAATTTACATTCTATAATTATTTACTTTAAATGTAATTTAATTGAGAAAATAGATCAATTGATACTTTAAATTTTTTAGAATTTATTTGACATAAAAAAACTATGAAATTTATATTAAAACATTCAATTTTATACACAGAAATTCAACTTCTATAAACAAAATCAAATGTATAATGTGAATTTAACCCTAATAAATCTTATAATTCTTGATAACTACATAGATTCACTTAATATCTTCACGTAATATTAAAAACACTTTAAAAAAATTAATATACAAGAATCTTCTCCTTAATAAGACTCTCATTTCTACTTAATAATTTTAAAATAATAATCAAAGATACAAAACAATTATATAATAACATAATTATAGCAATGTTACATTTGTACTTAGATGGGGACGGGTATATTGGGGACGCGTTTATTCTAGCTCCGTATTGCGTATTTTACACTGTCGATTTTGCAATAGAATGAATCTTCATTAATGCTCATAAATACATACATTAAGATATTTGACATGGAACTAAATAGAGCTTGTCCATCCAGCCTTAAACGCAACATATTAAGCGGTTCAGTGACATATGCGAATTTCTTTTAAATGCAGACTTTTATATTGATAAGTTCCATTCATACACGTAAATGAGTTTTGACAGATGGGGCATCTTATAGAATAGGTATATATTCATCGCATATCCGCCAAATGGGAAACAAATGTTTGTATGTTGTCCGAAAACGAGTGTTTCCAGTTGTAAAATCGGGAGAGAGACAATGAAAGCGATTGAGAGAGAGTGTTGACACATCTTATCGCTTATCGCGTGGGGTCTTTTCAACTTTTTATGGGCACCTATCACCCACCTTTTTCAGCGCAAATATTCATGATAAATTTTAGGACAGTCATGAATGAAGAGTTATAATATAGTTTCATTTTCGATTCTTTGGGAATGAAAAGTTCTTACAATTTCCCTTCTAGATGAGGACAGGAAAGGGATATAACTCAGTGGTAGAGTGTCACCTTGACGTGGTGAAAGTCATCAGTTCAAAACTGATTATCCCTAAATCTAATGCGAGTTATAATTTAATATTCATTAACAAAGTAGGAATTACTTGGGAGAAAGAATTTTATTAATATTTTAATTGTTATCTTTTAGGAAACAAAAAGTAAGGTGTTGAAAATTTGTATTTTTGTTGGTGTCATTTATTGAGGTATTTGGTTTTCTTTCATATATCTATCAAATTAATAAGTCTTTTATTTCATGATGAGTCTTGTATTGAACAATATATGATTTGATGAAAAAAAACTCTTGGATTCAAGTGTCAAAAAGTTGTTTAATTTTCTTACAATCATTGTTAACATACATATATATAAATACACATGTCTATCATATTCTCTGACCTCACGCTGAAAGGAACATGATCATTAGAAAGTGTCGAATAATAATATTTACTCATTTCATATTTTCACAAGATTTTAGTGATAAAATATTGTTAAATAAAAATTATTAATACTTATAATACCCTGCTCAATTATTAAGAGTACCAAATTTTTTTTATTAAGGACATGTCCTCATGTGGCTGGTTAGTTTATTCTGGTTAGCAGTCACTCCTCAATATTTTAAGGAGCAATTTGTGGAGCAGGTGGCCATGAACAATTTTCATATTTTGCTTATAATTAAGCAGTCAACTTAAATTCTTCTGCCACATAAATAATAAATTGTTTAAGTAGTATTAATATGATTATATGTGATATATTTTAGAGAGGAAAAATGTTAAAAATGGAGGCAAACAAATTTGTGCTTCCATGTGGCATTTTCCCATGATTAAAAATTTGTATGGGGACACTCTAACTCCTTATTTTTAAGCAGAAAATGGATTTAAAGGCATGGAGACATGGGGTAAGGCAAGGGTCTCATGGAGGGGGCTTAAGCTCTATTATTAAGGACGGGATTGATTAGAATCTTTTCCTTAAAAAATAGAGCCGCTACCTTTTAGGCTTGAAAATCTAAGGGTGGGGTCCCATGGAGGGGGGCTTCCTAAAAAATAGAGCTGGAGTTGCTAAGCTTTTTTAGCTGGCGGTCCCATGGATTTTGTTTTGCACTTCACCTTAAAAATTTAAGGATGTCATGAACTTTGTAGTGCAGATTAACTTAAGTTTAAACTCTTAAATTTAAGTAAATTGGTAGTAAACAAATTTAGATTTTTTACTAAAATTTATGTAATTGGCAAATGGCATAATACATTCCTAAGCTGGTGGGGCAATTTCTAGCCCCACCCCATTTTCACAAGCTTAGATTTTCAAGCCTAAAAGGTAGGGGCGGGGCTCTATTTTTTAGGAAAAGATTCTAATTAATCCCGTAGCCAAAAATTTTTTTTTTCATGGGACTGCCTCTTCCTTAAAAATAGAGCTTAAGCCCCCTCCATGGGACCCCACCCTAAGCTGCTGAAAATGGGGTGAAATTGCCCCACCAGCTTAGGAATGTATTATGACATTTCTCAATTACATAAATTTTAGAAAAGAAACTAAATTTATTTACTACCAATTTAAAAGCCCCCTCCATCGAACCCCACCCTAATCGAACCCCACCCTAAGAGGAGGTAAATTTTGACCAAAAAATCTATGAGACAAAATAAAACAGGCACCGTATTTGGTGAGAGTAGGTTTCAGCTCTCCTCCTGAATAATACACGTGGAATGACGTCATTAAATTGCAACAAAAGTAATTGATGGGTTGGTAGAAAACCTGTGTTTTTCTTTCAATTGGCGGAGATATTTATTAATATAATAAAAATTGAATCAGATTGTTAACCTAGTGGAAGAATCTTGCGTGGGGTTTTCCAATCAAATCTGATACACCCAATGTCCTATCACTAGACTAGCGGCAAAAATTTTACGTACATTTGCCGTATGTCTAACGAGTTCTGCTTTGCCACGGCACCACTATTGTACCGTACGGACGTTCGGAAAATTGTTGTACAACTCATCAACTTGACAATTGTCGACTGAACACAGTCGTGACTCCTCCACTTCTATATAACAAACTCAACCCAGTCTCTCCGCCTACCACGGAATCAGAAAGGCATAGTTTTCGGTTCGCACCGACCGCCAGAAATTTCAGTTAGAGCCTTTCTAATCTACTCTGAAATCTAAAAATTCAATGGGCGGCCACAGATTGGAAGGCCTGCTTACGAATAAGTGGTTAGGGTTTGTGACGGCTATATGGGTGCAGGCCATTGCTGGAAATAACTATACATTTGCCAATTATTCTGTGGCCCTGAAGGCCATTTTGGGGTTAAACCAGGTGCAGCTTAATAACCTCAGCGTCGCCAAAGATGTGGGGAAAGCTTTCGGTTTGGTTGCAGGTTTTGCTTCGGATATTTTGCCGGCCTGGGTGATTTTGCTCATTGGCTCTGTTGAAGGACTCCTGGGTTACGGTGCTCAATGCTTGGTGGTCAGTCACAAGATTCGACCTCCGCCCTATTGGCAGGTAAACTTTTACTGCTTCTTCTCTGGTTTTTGGGTTATGTTATTGTGTAGGTGCTAATAATGGCTTGAAATGGCGGCGCAGATGTGTGTGTTTCTTTGCATGGGAGGAAACAGCACGACGTGGATGAACACGGCCGTGCTGGTTACGTGCATGCGCAACTTCCCGAAGAACAGAGGCCCTGTGGTGGGGATTTTGAAAGGCTATATTGGCCTCAGCACCGCCATTTTCACCGACATTTGTAGTGCCCTTTTTGCCAGCAATCCTTCGTCGTTTTTATTGATGCTCACTGTCATCCCTGGCCTCGTCTGCTTCACGGCCATGGTGTTTATGCGACCCGTGCCTCCTGCAGCTGACGAAAGGGAAGAGAGAGAGGAAGTTAACAGTTTTTCTGTCCTGAATATCTTGGCAGTTGTTTCCGCTGTCTATTTGCTTGCCTTCGATACGACTGGCGAGCACGGAGTTGTGCTTTCGCGTGCTTTTGTGGGCTTCTTGTTGCTTCTTCTCGCCGCCCCTTTGATCGTGCCCGCCAAACTTTCGATTCAGCAACGCTTTTCTGCCCACAGGGGATCGAATCCCGCGAAATCGAGCAGGAAACAAATTTTAGAGCCCTTGTTAGAAACCGACGAGGAACGTTCTACCGAGGTTGGCAGTTCTGTATCTGCTGTTACTCAATCTCCGCCGCCACCGCCGCCACCAAGCCTGAACCAGATTGCACGCACGCCGCTTATTGGTGAAGATCATACGATATTTGAGGCGATGCAGAAATTTGACTTCTGGTTACTGTTCTTGGCGTTTCTTTGCGGCGTTGGGACTGGAATGGCAGTGATTAACAACATGGGTCAGATTGGGCTGGCCATGGGCTACGTTGACGTTTCTGTGTTTGTGTCTCTCATCAGCATTTGGGGATTCTTTGGGAGGATTGGAGCGGGCTCCATTTCTGAGCATTTTCTAAGGTATATCCTGTTTTCTACAAATATAATATTCAAACTCAAGCTTAGAATAATTCCACAACTGAAAGAAGTACCAACGGTGAATTCAATTTAACTATAAAAAGATGTATACGAGACATCTGGGTCACCTGGGTGACTGGATCAGTTATTAAGTTCCGTAATGATAGTATAATTAATTAGCTTAATATATTTAAGATTAGATTGTGTGATTGATCAACACAATTTAATAACCTGATTAGGCTCCTAAATGTTAAAAAAACTGTTTTCACCCATTTACTTCATGCTTGGTCTTGAGATTCCCTAACTTGGATCAGATCTGATGCTCTCATTTATGACCAAAACTTTTGGATTTTCAGGAAGGCGGGTGTACCTAGACCGGTGTGGATGGCTATATCGCAGGTGGTGATGATAGTGGGGTACATAACAATGGCCGTCGGAATGCAGGGGTCTCTCTACATTGGGTCTGTGGTGGTGGGCATCTGCTATGGCGTTCGTCTCTCCATTT
This sequence comes from Cryptomeria japonica, assembly GCF_030272615.1. NCBI lineage: Eukaryota > Viridiplantae > Streptophyta > Pinopsida > Cupressales > Cupressaceae > Cryptomeria > Cryptomeria japonica. The sequence goes on from NC_081415.1 coordinate 561,417,847, forward strand.
CAGTTCCCACGGCATCTGAGCTTTTTGGATTGAAATATTACGGCTTGATTTACAACTTCCTCATCCTCAACTTGCCGTTGGGGTCCTTCCTCTTCTCTGGCCTTTTGGCTGGGATTTTATACGACATTGAGGCTGCCAAAGACCAGAAAGGAAATGTAATCTCACCACTTTTAACTAGAGGATGGTCATATGTAAATTTCAGCGGTCTCTTAAGAGGGCAACACGAGTTATATGTGGAAAATGGAAAGACATGCGTGGGGGCACACTGTTACAGATTGGTTTTCCTGGTGATGGCTGGAATTTGCCTTTTGGGATTAGGCCTGGACTTGCTTCTCACCTTTCGGATGAAGAAATTGTATTCCAACTTATACAAGGCTAGGAAGGCCAGAGTCTCACAACACATCAGGCAAAAGCTCTGAGGTTCTACGTATTATCTGTTATAGTGTATTGTTTAATTACAATCGAGCTTTTGTAGCAGTGAAGAAGTACAAGCAAATTTGTATGTCATGTTTGTAAGATCGGTAAATAGTTTAGCTAATAAATAAACTGGAAGTTGTTCTATAGAAGCGATGTATTTTCCAAGTGTTAAATTGTGTATGTTTAGGATTTTAATTGGTATAGTTTTGAGCTGATTTTATCAGTAATCTGTTATAAGAATTTATTTTTTTTGATAATGATAATGGTTATTTATTTATTTATTTATTATATCTAATTGGTTTTTATATGGATGATATAGAGAAAAATATCCAATGAAATAATTTAATTTAATTAAATAAATGTAAATAATTAGTACATAATTAATATTTAGAGACTAAACAATTAAGATAAATAGTAAACAGTGTGAGAGAGATAAAGTATTTATTTGTAAAATTAATGAAGGATTCATTTTCAATTTTTGATGTTATAAATGTGATGTGCCTTCTAATCTAATATGTGTCTCATGAAAATGATATGTGAGAACATGTGGTTAAAAAAAAATTTCACCGTCACTTTTTTAATATTTAAGTTTGTTAAGGATGTGTTTAAGAATTCTATTTAGAAATTTATTGATTTTATAGGTGAACAATTTCTCTTAGCTCAAACCTTTTTGCTAGGTTGAGTCAATGATGATTAAAAAATATACCAATTGAAAACAACATTTAATCAACATGTAGGTGGCCTATGTGCAAATGTGATTTAAATAGTCTTTTTATTCTTCAAAGCCAATATATTTTGCATGAGATTTCTCTATGAATTCACATGCACATTGAATATCTTTAAATATTATTATATTCAAACAAGTTGTATAAACATTTGTTAAATTGACTCATAATAGCTAGTAGAAAGGGGCCAAAAGTTTGAATTTGAATTTTAAAATGTCAAGATTGAAATAAGTTCACTCAAAAATTAACCTTAGGATAATATAATAATTTTAAGATAAAAAGCAATTGCATTGAAGTGTAAAAAATGACATAAATATGGTAAAACAAACAATATGAATAAGAACCAAATAATTATAAAACTTTGTACAAAAATTTCCCACTTGTTAAATGTTATTACATAAAGAATATTTTCATTTAAATAGACATAAAGTTAAATAGAAAATAATATAAATATACTAATTTCATTATTATATGTAAATAGAATAATTATTCAAAAATGATTAAAAATCATTAAAAAAATTATTTTTAACATATAACTAGATAAGAATTGAAAATCATTATCGTTTTCAAACCAATGAAAATAAGATCTGTTCCAAGGCGCTTTATGTCTCTTTCCAAACAAATCTTGGATAATAAAAAGCTCAGTTAAAAGAATTAGATTTTGTAGCACGCTTTTGCTGTTTCATTCACGTATATAAGTGATTTGGATAAAAAATTGCAAATCAGGGTAATCGGATAAAATAATGATTACACATTATTAGTAAATTTTATTTTTTTAAATAAAATAAAAGAATTGGATATATATTATTATATGGGTTATTTATGTATTCATATTAATAAGTTTGATTTAAGAAAATTTGTTCAGTCATTAAATTGATTGGTTCATTAATAGTATCTTTAAATATCATCTTGATTTTTCATTTATAAATTTAAGGCAAAATTTCAAATATATTTTTTGTCAAATTATTCATACATGTCATATATCAACTTCAAACATCAAAACCAAATTCACAAGCAAGAAAGATTAATCATCTAGAGTGCGACATTGATTTGTAAATATTCCTACATTAATTGAAACTACAAGATATTCATGAAATCAAAAGAAATAATTTGTGACAATGACAAATTATTCCATGATAATATTACCATCATCCATCCATTATCAATCTTAAAGATAAACCTTTTGTCCTATGTAATAGTTATATGTATTTCAATTCCATTATTAATTTTATCTATATCCAAATTAATTATTATTTTATTAATTACATTTATTTGATTAAATTATTTATGTAAAAAACTATAACTTTGAGAAGTTTTTATATTGTCCATATCTCCCTAGCTTACAAGTAGATATACTTTTACAATGATAATATCTATAGCATAGAATGTCATTATTGCCCATAAATATAAGATAATTAATTGAGATGGTTGATAAAAAACTTATTTTTATTAGAGGGAGTATGAAAATGGGAAAACATGGAGTGTTTCCAGTTGCAAAATTGACTGTCATTAAAGTGATGGAGACTGGTGAGGCTCATATTTCCTCGCTTATCATTTTCAAACCACTTTTAAAACAAAACTGAGTTTAAAGAATTACATAAGTGATTTGGGTAAAAAACTACAAATCAAAGGTAATCGAATATAATTATGATTACATATTATTATTATATTATAATTTTAAAATAAAATAAAGGAATTGAGTATGTATTATTAGATGAGATATTTATGTATTTATAAATGTTGTTTTCAATATTTTTATTGTTATGAATAAATTTGATTTAAGAGAATTTGTTTATTCATTAAGTTGATGGGTTCATTAATAGTATCTTTAATTATTAAAAGTAAACAAGATTGCAAGTGTATTTTTTATGAGAGTATTCATAAAATATGTCATATATCAATTCCACACATTGAAACCATGTTCACAACAATCAAGATCAATCATCTAGAGTGTGACATTGAGATATTCCTATATTAATTGAGCCTATGAGATATTCATGATATAGAAGAGATAATTTTGACAATGTCAAATCACTCCATAATAATATTACCATCACTCATCTATTGGCAATCCTACAACTCAGCAAACCTTTAATCCTATTTAGTTAGTATATATTTTAATTCTATTATTAATCTTATAAAGATGTGGTGACTAAATTAATTACATTTACTTGATTAAAGTATTTATGTAAGAAAATTATAAATTCGAAACACTTAAAAGGGATTTTTTAGACTGTCTATATCTCCCTTGCTGCAATTTTTAAACATAATAATAATTTAAATATATATAATATCTAGTGTAAGTAAATTATACCCACCTTCACATATATATTTAGAAGGTAAAATAATAGATTAATAATGACATTTAATTACTTTTAAATATTATAATTGAGATTGGTGAGTTGATGTATAAAAAATAATATATAAATAAGCTTTTAATTTGATGTTAAATGGTGTGATAAATAGTGGATAAAGATTCATTAATATGTTTTATGTTAAAAATTTGTAACAAAATATCATTCTTTACTTTAGCTCATTTTTGTGCTTACAAATTCAACTTCTATGTGCAAAATCAATATGAATTCAACCTAAAAAATCTTATAAATTTTTCATATCTACAAACATTGATGCCTTTACTCAATATAGAATATACGTACACACATTTTCTTCTTAATCAAACTTCTATATCTGATATAGTTTTAAAATAATAATTAAAGATATACCAACCCATTGTATAACATCTCTAGAAGAATGCTATATTTTTACAATGATGATATCTATACTATAGTACAATGATTCATTAAATCTCATAAATATAAGATAAGTATTTGAAATGATTGATAATTGGACAATATATAAAAAATTTGCAGGTGTTGATGATACATGTGGCACCTAAAGACCTTGTTAGTGATCAATTATCCACTCCTACATTCATGGATTTCTTTTAAATGTAGAAAAATTCTAGGTAAGCCTCCTTCATTGCATATCCTCTAGATGGAAAAACACCCTAGGAAAAGCTTGAATGTCATGCGATCGTGCAAATGTTTGTATATGCCAAAAGATATGAGGAAAAAGAATGTGTTAGGATCATGAAAAAGTAGTGCGTGAGAAGGAAGAAGAAGATGATGACGATGATGATATAAGGAGTGATATAATCTTCCATGAAAGTGATAATATAAGTCTAACATCAAGTTGCAAGAAAATAGGTTATTTCCTTATCAATGGAAAATCAAAGTTTATCTTGTATTTATAGAGAACATGACTATGGGAGAGTATGAAGTGTTTCTAGTTGTAGAATACTGTCATTTTTGGAGAGAGATGCATTAGATCCCATACTCATTGCTTATCACAAAGCCTTTCATCTTCTTATGTGCAATCATCAATCATTTCTTTGACCCCAACTTGCCACCAACTACAAGATATTAAGTTTTGAAGAAAATCTTTTTTGTTTGTTTCAAGAGAAAAAAATTAAAATAATTCAAAAAGAGAGATATGTAAGATCTAACAATGTGAGAAATTAAAAAAATAAATTGAATTATTTTTTTTATCATAATGACATAATATTGATTTTTAAAAAAAAATTTCAGTTTTTTAAATTCAAATAAGTATATTCACAATATCAAATTTGGTTATAATATATCAAGTGTATTCACAATACCAAATTTGATTACAATATATCAATAGGGTCAACCTTTTGCATGAAAAACAATGCAAGTTTGAAAACATTTTGATAACATAACCTTGTGTAAAATGATATAATCATTAAAAAACAAACATTTCAAAACTATGAACTGATATATAGACAACCAAAAACTACAGACCTCCAAAGATTTCTAAAAGTAGCAAGATAAGATATCCATGTAAATCCCAATGACAACACTAAGAAGAGAAAACTTAGAAAAAAATTATTTCATTTAAGCGCTCAAGTTGTAATCTTATTTATATTTTTGGTAGAATTCACATGTGAACCAAATGGGTCATGATCCTCAACGAGTTTGATATTGAGTATGTCGATAGGAAAGCCATCAAAGGACAAGTCATTGCATATCGGTTAGTTGATGCACCTATGATAGATGATAATCCATTAATTTAAGAATTTCCAAATGAATCCATCCTGGTAGTCACAACTTCAAGATTATGGCAACTATACTTTGACAGATCATTCACATAGCATGGAAAAGTGCAAGAATCATTTTTGTCATAGGGTAAAAGCACATAACTGTGTCATGTTTCAAGCCAACTTATCAGCACAAGTGAATTTAAGTAATTCTAACTAAAAATTAATTTTAGTCAAACATATGGTCTATAGAGATTCATTATAGCTATCTTATATATGGGCAACAACTTTTCCAATTGAAATTTTCTACTAAATGTATAGTTTATACCACTATGGGTCTAATTACCATTTTTTTAAAAAACTTGATGTTTCAACAACTCCTACTCTTATATATAATATTTTTTCAAATGTAAAAACACCCTTTTATAGATCTATGAGTGAATTTTCTAAAATATATATCTTTTAATATTTTAATTAGTTATTATATTTTATATTTTATTTTTATATTGAAAGTAGGTCATCAGCACTAAAATATAAGGTTCCTTATCTTGTAAAGGAAAAATACTAAAATTTGAAAAAAAAATTGAAAAAAATAAATGCACTAGAGGAAAGAGTCTATGTCAAGATGATATAATTCTTTTCTAATTTGGATAAATATTAAAGAAAAAAGGTGATGCCAAATGGAAAGAGTTATATTTCAATAAACACAACTTTTCAAATTTATTAAAAAATATACATACATAAAAAATAGTTAAAAATACATTTTTGCACTAAAGTTTCAAGTTGTCAATATACACAAAAAAATTGAGGAAAAAAGGTAAAATTTACTATATAAAGTGTGACACCTTGTGTAACTTCAATTTCAACATTTTATCACCAACTAAATTATAGTGTTTACTTTATAAGAAAGTATATTCAAATATTTTTTTAAATTTAAAAAAAAATTACAAACATAAATACATAAAAAATATACACTTTATTAGTTTACATCATTTCAAAATTAAAAACATATATTTAATTTTCTATTGATTCAATTTAAAAAGTTGAATCAGCATTGGCCATTTCTTTTATAAAAGTGTGACACAACTTTGTGCTTTTACCGCACACCACAGGGAGGTTACATCCTGAAATCAAATGGAGAGTCAATCCCTTGTATGAAAAACATAGTAGAATATGTGGCATTCACTATAGGTCAACAGATTATAGTTCAATGGAGGATCTAGGAAATTCATGTTTTTGGTGATTCCCAATTAGTTATCCAACAAACAAACAATGTCTATGAAATAAAGGATGAAAAAGTTGATGCCTCATAAAAAGATGGTGGATGAATTCAATAAATACTTCATAGAGAATGCCACATTATAACCCGTTGTTGATGCTATGGCTACTATTGCTTCTTTGATTGGCATGTTGTAAATTAAAACCCATTGTGAGTTCCTAGTGGATAGTCTCTTGGTCCCGCATATGAGATCCCTCAATTTGAGCTTATATGTGTTAGTGGCCCTGATTCCCCTTGGTATGGTGGCATCTTCAATTACCTTCACAATAACACCTTTCTACCTAACCTTTCCAATAATCAACATCGTACCTTTATCCACCAAACCTCTTGCTACATAATCATTATTGATACCCTTTCTCACAGAGGTCTCAATGGTACTCTCCTTATATTTCTACAACAAGAGGAATTCGAAATCATGTTATGTGAGGTGCATGGAGGTATGTGTGGGACTCACTCTAATGGTCCAACCTTACCTAGGAAACTGGTGAGGACTAGTTACTAGTAACCCACTATGGAGAAAGATGTCTATTAGTTTGTCAAAAAATGCAAGCAAAGTCGGATTCATGGAGACTTGATACGCGCCTCAACATGGGAACTACATCCAATCACAACACCTTGGCCCTTTTATCAATGGGGACTTGATCTCATGGGTAATATTCACCCTCCATCTTCCAATGGCCATAAGTTCATAATAATTGCCACTAAGTACTTCACGAAGTGGATTGAAGTCGTTCTCCTCACACACGTTATCGATAAATAGATTTCCACATTCATCCTTAACTACATTATATGTTGGTATGGTGTTCCCCTTTCCATCATCATAAACAACGAGCATCCTTTCAAAAATTGGGATGTTCAAAAGCTCTATGACAAGTTTCATATATCCAACATTGTTTCTCCACTCCATACTATTCCCAAGGCAATGGTCAAGAAAAGGCCTCTAATAAAGCTATCTTAAAAATATTCAAGAAGATAATCAATGACATTGGTCAAGATTGGCACACACAACTTAATCCTACCATGTGGGCCTCCCGCACAAGTGTTTGTACCCCCACTAGCACAACATCATACTAACTTGTTTATGATGCTAAAGCTATCTTACCCGTTGAGTTCGAGTTGCCATCTTTATGGGTCTCCTTATACAATCTTATTAGTGATGACGATTACAAAGTCTCCTAACTTCAAAATCCTGAATTATTAGATGACTGTAGACATAATGTGTTTAATCATCTCAAAGAAAATCAACAATGCATGAGCTTAAGCTATAATCATAAGGTGAAACATCGTACATTTAGGTGGGTGACTTAGTTCTCAAAGAGAATTTGTAGAATCAACAACATCAAGAGAAACAAGGAAAATTCAAACCTAACTAGCTTGGCCCCTACATTCTCACAATAGTTTATGGTTTTGGAACATATCAAACATCTACTCCTAAAGTTGAACCGCTTGAATATCCTATCAAAAGGATGCACCTTTGCAAGTTCTACACTTATTTCTTCAAATAATCCCTCAATAATACAAAATATATCAAAAATACAAAAGAAAACAAAAAAAATAAAAATTGTCACCTTCATGAAAACCTGGCAAACAAGCGTCTTGTGTGACACAAAAAAAATAAAAAAATAAAAAAATTAGAGAGAAATAAATTCCTCCAATGGTGAAAACCACTATGATGGTGCCCTAGGTAAGTACCATGGTGAAAACCGGGCAACTAGGTACATGTGTAGGGACTTTCCTCCTCCCTCCTTTAGGATTTGCATGTTATGAGGAACATCAATTTTTTATACCTTCCCTCTTTCGCTCATAGTCTGCAATAAAGTTTCACAAACATCGTCAATCCACAATAAAGTTTTTTCTTTTTTTACAATAAGCATTTGTTTCATGGAGTGAGATAGTTTCAAATGAAACATGAGTAGCATTTGGGCTTTAACAAAATCAATCTTTTGAGTATATCAACTAATGGGACTGGTGATCTTGTTTGCCTTATTAATGTCTATCCTTTTTTAGGATACTATCTACATTGAGATCAGATCAAATAACTTTAAACATCTACGGAAAGAAACATTTGTCGCATGAGGATTTCATTATCCAATGGTTTTAGGTCTTTTATTTTTCTTTGATTTTATCTTTTGGTGACATGCTTCCTATGCCTCTCAAAGATGTCTATGGACTAGATTAGTCGAGATGGGGCATGATCACCTAATTGTTGCATGTGGATTATTCTCTAGTAATATTATGGCTTATCCAAAGATATGGTGACCTGTGACTATCGATGGTGTAATGAGTTTGGTGTGAACACGGGCATTCCTTGTTTGTGAGTGTATTATCTCCATTCAAATGGTATGCCGACTATTGAGTTCAAACACATATTTGGATGGTCACAATAATTTTCATTAAGATCAATGATGATAAATGCACAAGAAACTCATCAGGTCCTCATATCTTCTACCTTCCATCATTCCTTTCGTTGCATCCCCTTTGGCCTTCATCTCATGTAGTCCTACAATATCTTATTGAGTATCATGATGCACCAAAAATATTAGGGGCATGCATTACACTAGCATCCATCCTACATCGCCAAATCCCAGTGACACATAAATAAGCATAATAATCATAACACATCCTGCATCCACATAGATTAGTGCATAATCATCACAATGCATCATCATCCATACATCATAGGTCAATACATGCATATCCACATAATAGCATCATGAATCCATTGTGATAAAACATACATATAGAAATCATACATCATCATCTATAAATCATATAGAATCATCATCATTTAGAATCGCATGATTATAAATGAATCTCATTATAAGCATATAGAAACCATACATTAAAACCACATCAAATAGTACATCATGCATAGTCATAAATATATTATACATAAATCATAACTACACCACATAAACATCATAAGAAGCATATAGAATCATTGAATCACATAAAACATCACATAAGAACACATGCATATAGTTGTTTCTAGGAATAGGTCTCATCTCATATATATCAAAAATAAAAGTGTCATATACAATGATGTCAAAATCATAAGTCGTTATTGAGAGCTCAAAATCACCTTAGGTGTCTGCATATCATCATACATAAACAAATACAAAATTTGGACAAAATAGACCTATGATGAACTCATGCCCTTGGAACTAGCTGGTCTCAAAGGTGTATGAGCCCTTGATGATGGTTTGGATCCTCTTCTCCCCATTGCTGGTGATAGTGGTGGTCTTCTTCCACCTACCCCTGTCAATCCTACCACTCTTGATGACCCTAACCCATCGCTCTCCCCCAACCATGTGATAACCTATGTGCCATCTTGTAGTGCCCCTCTTGATTAGACCATCTCATCCCAGTTGATGTATCCTCCTCGGATATCTAAGTCATATCCAAATACTTGACACCAAATCAGCCTTCAATCATAGCAATCACTACATCAACAACAACTTTACCAACTTTATTAACATTATTAACTTAATCAACTTTATTAGCCACATTTGTCTCTCACCTTTTTTTTCTTCTTATTTATCATCTTTATTAGCCACATTTGTTGCTTCAACTTTATCAACTTTATCACTACTTCAACTTTATCAACTGTATTTGTTTATCACATTTTCCACTTCACCTTTATCAGCTTTATCAATTTTCTCAGCTTTATCAGTCGCATTTGTCTATCACATTTTCCACTTCATCTTTATCAACTTGCAATCATAGCAATCACTGGATCAGCAAAAACTTCATCATCTTTATCAGTTTTCCCAACTTTATCATCTTTATCAGCCACATTTGCCACTTTATCTTTATTAACTTTATCAGTTATAGTTATCTATCATGTTTGTTGCTTCAACTTTATCAACTTTATCACTACTCCAATTTTATTAGCCACATTTGTCTATCACATTTGTCACTTCAACCTTATCAGTTGCATTTATCTATCACATTTGTTGGTTTAGCCTTGGCATCTTTATCACTACTTCATCTTTTTTAGATTTATCAACAATATTTTTCTATCACATTTGCTACTTCATCTTTATTAGCTTTTTCCACTTTATAAGTCACATTTGTCTATCACATTTTGTGCTCTAGCCCTGAAATTTCATCAACTCTGCTAGGCATGTGCCCAGAGCAACCGTACAAGCGCTTTATAAGGAGATCCTTCCCCCAAGTTCTTATTTATAGGTGTTATAACCCTAGTTGCTTGTGGTCATCCTTCATGGTCCCTATGATCTCCCGTGACTTGTTGTTGGTTCATTTTTCATCCATCTAACTTTGGCTTTGCCTTTTTCTTGCCTAGTGTATCCTCTCTCTTATCAAGAGATTGCCTGAACCTTCTCACAACTTTTTCACCCAATGTCTTGAAGGGGCATACCACCTCTATACCGAGGCAAATATGTGTATTATTTAATTTATTTTTCTTTGAAACAACACAATAAACTACATTGTCTCAAAGAGGGACAAAATGTGGACATCTAAAATTGTCGTAGTCTAATTAAATAAATATTTTTATTTATTTAATTATTCCCTCTTCTTCTATTAATGAAATGAATTTTTACTTATTTAATTAATTCACTAATCCTTTTCTAATCCCTTTTTCTATCCTAATTTAAATAAATATTTTTATTTATTTAAATTCCCACTTTTCTTAAATTAAATAAATATTTTATTTATTTAGTTTATGTGGCCCTCCCTCTATTAATTAAATAAGTCATCCAAAGGATCGGTCACCTTACCAATCAAAGTTGGGCTAGTAATACAAGAGGTGGCCTACCAAGTTTTAGACATTGATCTCACATACAACATCTTCTTGGATCATCCTTGGATCCATGCTATGAGAGCAATTCCCTCTACATACCATCAATGCATCAAGTTCCCACAAAATGGAATAGAAGTTACCATTCCCACATATCCAAAATATGTATTGTAATAAAATTCATCCTAAGTTAGAAGCTATAACTTACCTATTAATTGAGAATCCAGTTCGTCTTCATCTTATATTAATCCAAATTCATTGAAAGCTTCTAATTCCAAGCAACCTAAGATTGAGGCTAAGGTCAAGAATAATAGAAAGGGAGAATATAATTTGCAACAATCCATGCATCATACACAACTTATGGACTCCCCTAAGATTTATGGAAAACCACAGTCTTCACAACTTGTGATGGTAGTTACAATTAAATGGGATCCTAAATTTTTTACTAGATGGGTGAAATGAAAGATGAGGACCTTTTCAAAATTATATTTAAAGACCTGGAAGAACATTCAGATCATGATAATATCAAAATACATGTTAAGAACGATAGAAAAGGCTTCAAAATCCTATAAAAAATGGGATATGATGGTAAAGTCTGTCTTGGCTTGTAAAAATAAGGAATTTCGGAACCTATCCAACCTGAATCGGTACCTGAGAAACAAAGGACCAAGGGACTAGAATATGCACCCTAGAGGTTGTGTGGCCCTAGATCTCAATCAAAAAATTACAAATAGGTCCTTCAAGTTCTACTAATGGGAATACAACACTTGAAAAACATTGTCCATCTACAGATTCCAATGAATGGGAATGAGGCTCATATAAGTTATCTTGTGACTATGATCTTGAGGAAACTTTCAAAGATAGTAAACCTACTTTTGAATAAAAGTTCAAGGTTGGACAAGCGTTAGCAAGTCAAACACCCCAAGATAAGGATGCTAGTGGTGAAGCATGGATAAAAAACATTTAGGGTCTTGGTTACTCTACATCTCAAAGATCTAGGTCTAAACCATAAAAAGTTAGAACTCCTATTGCTAAGTGTCTTTCTAGTACTATCGGTCAAACCCCTTTCATAATCTAAATTGATGAGGAGAGTACCAATGTTGACCCAAATGACATCATTGGCATACACAAGACTCATGTGTATTTACCCTTACCACTTTTGACTCGATCAAACTGATGGCCTTCCACTTGTTCACCCACAACTCATAGATTGGGACCAACAAGGGCCTTCACAACTCAATACATTTCAAAATAATGAGGCTATCAATGATTCCCTTGGAATTCAAGATGATCTTCCTATCAAAGACCATAGAGAAACATCTATCATTGAACTTGACAAAATGAATTACTTTGGAGAGGGTGTCAATTTTTTTAGTCACAAAAATATAAAAATAAATAATAAAAGGTGTTCTAGTGAAAACCACACTGCAACACTTTTACACCACAAAAAAAGTAAAAAGAAAGGATGTATGTATTGGTGAAAACCTCTCTGAGGTGCCATAGGATGGAAGGCTTAACACTCTCCCCTTGACATCATATCATGAGAGAGCACCTATATTGTTGGAAGAGATAATGCAAAGTAATCTTGGGACTGAAGAGGATACACTTATCATCTATCTTGCAGTATCATTGATAGAAAAAGAGCATTCCAATATTGTCAAATTCTTCAAGGAACGTCAGATAAAATTTGTATGATCATATGTTGATATTCCTGGTTTAGATCCCAATATTGTCATGCATCATATAATGGTAGTACTAGGTGCAAAATTAGTCAAACAAAAATTGAGAAAAATGCATCCACAAGAGACACTTTTAGTCAAAATTTAGCTTAAGAAACTACTAGATGTCAATTTCATCAAACCTATTGATTACTCAAAATGGATTTCCAATATTGTACCTATGGTCAAACCAGATGGTCATATTTGAGTATGCACAAACTTTAGAGACGTCAATAAAGCTTTCCCTAAAGATGACTTTCCACTACCCAACATAGACGTAATTGTCAATCTTATAACTGGAAATGCAATGTTATCACTCATAAATGGCTTCTTTATCTATAATCATATTAAGATTGCACCTAAGGACCAACATAAGACTACTTTGACATATCCTTGGGGAATATTTTGTTGGAATTTCATGTCTTTTGGCTTAAAGAACACTGGTGCTACCTAGCAAAGAGCTATGACAATAATATTTTGTGATATGATGCATAATTTGATGGAAGACTATGTAGATGATCTCTTGAGAAAATCACTCATAAGAGAAGATCATTTCGATCTTCTAGAAAAAAATTTCACTCGATTAGAGAATTACAAAGTGCAATAAAATCCTAAGAAATGTGTCTTTGGGGTAACCTTTGGGAAGCTCCTAGGATACAGTGTGTCACAATGAGGTATCGAAGTTGATCTAGTAAAAGTAAAAGCTATTCTAGAGATGTATCTGTAGTCACATAAATCTGTCCATTTTAATTAAATGAATATTTTCTATTTATTTGATTAAAAATCCACTAAGCCATTAGTTAATTAAATTAATATTTAATTAATTCATCTTAAAATATTCTTCTATTAATTAAATAAATTATTCAATTTATTTTAATTAATTTATTAAACCAAATTCACAATCAATTAAATGAATAAATTCTATTTATTTAATTAAAATCCCCATTTTTCCTCTTTTAAATAAATTAAATAAAACATTTATTTAAATCATTTATCCCACCCACTTGCATTTTCTTACAAATGCAACTTGCACACATTTATTGAAATAAATTAATTTATTTTGAATAAAAATGCTATTTTCTCTCACCCACCAAATCCACTTGCATTCCTAAACCCCCTTCTAGATTCTTCTAACCCCTTCCCAATTAACCTAATCCATCCCCTAATTATTGTCACATTCCTAAGCAACTTGGAGTCACTTCTCAAAGACTTCAAAGTCTTTGAAAAGCATTTAATACTTTGTGTGTTCAACAATTTAACCTCTAAAGTCTTCCAAAACCACTAATGGCTCTTACATGACCATTAATGTCTCTTACATAACCATTTATGGTTAATTCAACTTGCACTCTTGTGTCTCCTCAAGCATTTATTGCTTTGACCATGGTTATCCCTTTTGCCTTTGCACAAGAATTTATCCATTGGATAAAAGCTTTATTCTTTGAATAAAGAATTTATTCATTCAACCTAACCTTGACCTTAACTCCCAAGTTAACTCTCAAGTCATGTCAAGCATTTAATGCTTATTCCCTCTCCTCTCAACCTATCTCACAATGACACTTGTCATCCTGGGATTGGGTTGAAAGCCATCACATGGATTGAAATTCATTCAATCCTGACCCTTGTTGAGATTACTCAATCTCAACCATTCATTGCTCCATTTTTCCTATAAATAGAGCCCATTTCTTCATAATCCAGATCCTGAAAACTTGTATGCATCTAAGTTATAGAGAATTTTAGAGAGCATTTAGCATAAATCACTAATATCTTGTCATTTTGGTTTAAAATAAATCATTTTAGCATCATAGCATCTAGCATTAGCTTTTTATTCACATTTAGAGTAAATACTTCAATCTCAAACTTCCATAAGCATCCATAGTGCAAAAATTTGTTGAGAGCTACACTAGTTTGGAACTTGGAGAGGAGAGGAACAAAGAAGAAGGAGCTAAGAGCATGTTAGGAGGCATTTGGAGATGTCTCATTATATTTACTTTTCTAGTTAAATATTCTCTCATGCTTTCGGTGTCTCTTTTGATATGCCTGTTTAGATTAGTCTTTGATTGAATAACACTAATGATTTCTTGTGTTTTTGTGTGTTATATGACCACAGGCATTTAGTCTAACCTTGTCCATTTTGCAGTGCATCATTTGGTGAACCCAACGTGAATCCAAACACCCAAAAAAACAATTTAAAAAAAAAAACTAACTTGTTTGAATGTTTAGCTTGACACACAGGTCACGCTTCGACGCTTTTGTTCACGTTCCAGTGCTATTGTCATTTAGTCTTTTAGCGCTTTTGTTTATACAATAGCGCTATTGTCTATACAATAGCGCTATTGTCTAAAGTATAACGCTTTTGCATATACTCTAGTGCTTTTGTCTCTTAATTAGCATTGTTGTTTAGGTTTTAGCGCTTTTGACCTGTTGCACAAATATCCTAATTTAGCGCTTTTGTCTTGTAGCGTGTTTGTGTTAAGTAGCGCTTCTGTTTGAACACAGAGTAGCGCTATTGTAACAGAACGTTGTAAAAAAGACCATGTAACTAAGAAAATAAATTTTCTTAGGCTTGTAGAAGCCCACCATGCTTTTGGTTTTTTCTAACTGTTTGCTTCATGTACAGGTTTTAGAATAACTCTTTTTTTAGCTTAAAAGGTCAAAAACACTTCTTTTTGGTGCTTTAAAAAAAATCTTCATTTCTTGCAAGATAGACTCACTTCATTTTTGGTGCTCTAAAACTTACAAGTAAATTTTATTTCCTTGCAAGTTAGGTTCACTTCCCTTGGTGCTCTAAAAATTCACAACACAAACTTTGTTTCTTGCAAGTTAGGCTTAATTTTTCTTTTGGTTCTTAAAATCAACAAGACAAAATTTATTTCTTGCATCAAACTAAAATTCACAATCAACACTTCAAATTTTGGTGCAAATAAAAGGAACAATCCATTTGTCTCATTTTGCAAGCGATTGACTTCATGCATACGTGTTTCAAATTAAGTTGACCAGGATTTCAAATTCTAGTTTACTCAAACATTTTGCCTTTGAAGTTAAAAAGAACCTCATGATTGTTGGAGCAACATCTCCAAATAGATAAAAAAATCATTGCTATGACAAGTTAAAAAGAACTAGTGCTTTTCGTGATTGGCACACTTGTGCAAAGTTTGACGAGTGGTCCTACTTCTAACACACACCATCCTCTCCCTTGGCTTTCGTGGTCCTAGGTGCAAGAGAAAAGTGTTAGTAACACTCATATTTTATATTTTAAAGAGAGGCCTACCAAGAGACACATCACTCTTGGGAATGACCTCACGCGGTAAATCCTTCGAGTCGGTATAGAAATCAAGTGAGAGTGAAAGTTGTAGCCTTGGGTATAGATGTTCCTACAGTGTAACTTGCCGAAAGGACAAATGGGCCCCACCACAAGTTACAAGGCTCTTAAGTGAGTCACTGCAGAATGAACTTATGTCCAAAAACATCGAACATTACTAAACACCTTTAAGTAGTAGCCCACCCATTCTATTGATTGAGGATATTTGTGATATAATTCAGTGCAAAAGCATAGATGGTTTTGCTCCCAAGATACTCACCATACATATTTCCTTGAGTAGAAACATAGATTTTTGAAAAGTCACTTGTGGCATGATGAAAGTGATGACTCCCCCATCATAGGGATCATCTATTTGTTATGCTCGTGCAAGACTTAGTATATCACATCCTTACCTGCCACGATGGGATTCATAAGGTATGTAGTACCAAAGTCGAAGAAATATCAAGATGTGGGCTGAATTTATCGCAATTGGCCATTTAACCTTAGGGATAAAGAGTGTTTGAAGTGTTTTCATTTTGAGTCAAGACCAATGCAAATTGAGCCGACTTCAGGCTTTGGACAACACCTAAAATACATTTAAAGGCAAGGGTCATTAAAAAGTCCAAGGATTGGGTTGATCTAGACCCATACTTATTTGTGCCTTTTGAGGCAACATTCTTGTGTTTGTGTGCTTGCTTTGTTTTCTTGTCAAAGAAAAATCAAAAATCAAATTCCAAGAACAAGTATTCATCCAACATAAACATTTTCAAACACCACCAAAAAGATCAAAAACAAAGAGAAAAGTATCAAACTATATGACCATTCTTCACATCTTGAGAAAGAAGAATCTTCATTAACACATCAACTTGAAAAGAAGACCATTAAGCTCAAAGGCTTTAATCAAAAGGAGGAAATTCTTCTATCTAAATATACAAATCTTTGTCTCTCATAGAGCTTTTCTATGTCACATGTGTCTTTATCTTCAAGGAAAATCAAACGAATTTGATCAAGAGTCATTAAACTGCCAAGCTTTTATGCAATATAGAGCTTTGAGTTATCACAAAAACAAAGGAGACAAGATCAATCCTCACTTCTTTCCAGACATTTGCATCACATATAACGTGGCTTGGGAAGAACCACCAACTCCTGAAAGAGAAGAAGAAGAATTTGTCCCATATATGACAGGAAGCTTTTATTGAAGTTAAAACATTTCATTCATTACCATATTCACATCTCATAAATCCATTCCAACTCTCAAAACATTAAAGAGGTTTTTATCCTAAGTTCTATTTTCAATATTGCTTGAATCAAACACAATACATCACTTTTTAGAAGTGTCTCTACATCTAGGATAAACTCATCCTACGAGGCATTTCTACGTAGGTTAAAACTAGTTTATGAGTACAATCCTCTCATTACTAGGTAGTTGAGCCTGTAAGACATCTCAAATTTCTCTAAACCTTATCACATCAAACTTTGTCAATCAAACACAACAAGCAAATCAAGAAGAAAACTTTGGTCACATCTACCTCTAAAGTGCTCGAGATCCATATGCAAAACATTTCACCAACCATAAATCTCTCATTTCATCAACAACTCATCATCATTTTCACCCAACTTCAGCAAAAACTTGTAAATAAAATGGCTCATACCAGGTCCAAGTCTAGACAACAAGAAATTGAAGAGGAAGAGGAGGAAAATATCAATGAATTCCAAGAATCCCTTGGAGGAAACGTAAATGATGACAATCCAGGCACTCTTACTCCTGCGGCAATAGAAAGAGCACAACACAACCCTCTCTTCAATAGACTTTTTGATGAGATGCTAAAGAGTAATGCCGATGCTCACTTTTTAAAACTTGCTCAAGAAGGAGCCAAACTCCCCTCTAACTTTGATCTTGCACAACTAAGACAAGCATCAGAATATCAAAGTCATAATGAGGATGAAAGAGGTCGAGAGCACATTAGATACAACTTTCATCAAGGTAATCCTCCTCCTCCAAGTGAAATAGAGATGTTGAGGCAACAAGTTGAAAATCTCGCCCAACAACTTCATAGTGGTGTAAAAACTAATCAATTTTCACTCAATGACATTTGTCCCTATCCCTTTGATAGGAATTTTCATATGCCACCTTTTCCGCGAGGGTTCGAAACACCCAAGTTTGAAAAGTATAGAGCAAAAGGAGTTTCTCATGATCATGTTAGAGAATTTCATTCAACTTGCCTCGAAGTGGCATACGAGGATACATACCTCATGTGACTTTTTCCCCAAAGCTTGGGAGGAACAACCACATCATGGTTTTCCCAATTACCAGGTGGCATCAGGACCTTTGAAGAGTTAGTCCATAAATTCTTGGCACATTACTCGCACAACATTGAACGTGATATCACCATGGCTGATCTATGTAACACTAAACAAAAACCAGGTGAACTATTTTTAGTTTTTCTACAACAATGGCATCAAATTTCTAGCAGACGTTCTCTTTAGTTACCTAAACAAGAACTAGTGGAAATATTTATTTCCAACTTAAACGAAGAAATGGAATTTCACCTGGATGTAAAAGATACAGACTCTTTCAATGACATGATCACCAAAGGCTTAAAATGTGAGCAAGCTCTCATCAAAAAAGGGCTTATCAAGATATATAATGAGCCAAAGGATGGCCCTCGCCCACACTTTAATAGTGACAAGCCTAGCTTCTGGAACAAAACCAAAAATATCGTCAACGACGGGGTTGTGGATGCAAGAACTATCAAAAGTGCACAACCTGTAGTTTGATTTGCATGACAGAATCCCCCACCTCAGACTAACACAGTTGCTCCTCCAAATCAAGGCCACATCACATCTTAAGATGAACCCAGATCGCATCAACACAAACCAAAGAAAACATATACTCCCTCAGGGGAACCCATCGAAATAGTATTACGACAACTGGTTTCTCAAAATCTGGTAACCTTACCCAAAAAATCAAATTATGAACCTCAAGTCAAACCTTCATGGTGGAGGGATACTGAACATTGTGATTTCCATCAAGGGAAAGGACATAATACAAGCAATTATCATAGATTGAAAGATCTCATTCAGGATTTTATTGACCGAGGTGAAATCAAAATCGAAGGACATGACCCAAAGACAACAAACAATGATCATCTCATGTTTAAAATCCACTTCCATCACATGATCAAAGGGGTCCTTCCACTTCAAGGAGAAACATAGATACCACCAATTATACGCAAGCCGCGTATAATTATACTGTGAATCACCTATACAATGCCAGTGAACAAATTGCAACTATAACCATAAAAAATCCCAGCTCCACTTGCAATGTTGTTATGCGTTGCAACAAGATTACCATAAAGGCGGCTCCACAAGGCACCCAACCTATCCCAAAGTAGTATAACCTTGTGGAACAATTAGACAAAATGCTCGCATTGATACCTATCTTAGAGCTATTGCGCCTATCTCCATCCCATAAAACAATCTTGGATCAAGCTCTCCAAGAGGCGTCAGTCCCTGCAAACCTAAATACAGATCAATTCCAAGCCATGGTTGGAAATCTAAGATCATCACCTTGTCTCACTTTCTCTGAAAGTGACAACACATCCTTCCAGCAACCTCATAATGCCTCACTCCACATTGAAGGGTTTATCAACCAGCATAGGATCAAGTGAGTCTTGATCGACAATGGAGCAGGCCTGAATATCTGTACTCTACAATTAGTCACAACTTTGGGATATGCAATAGAATCAGTGGATCCTCGCAAGAAGATCACAATCAAAGCCTATGATGATGTAGAGCATTCATCTAAAGGAGCTGTGGTACTACCAATTCGAGTGGGCCCTATGGTGAAAGACATTATCTGTCAAGTTCTGGACCTTCCTCTGCCATACAATCTATTGTCAAGAAGACCTTGGATACATGCCATGCAAGCCATTCCATCCACCTATCATCAGTGTATCAAGTTCCCACATAATGGTGTAGAAATTAAAATCCTGGGCGATGCAAACCCCTTTGCATATTGTCATAATATCAGTCATCAACCAGAGATTACCGTTCCTAACAATAGAGAAGCCATTTCCTCCACATCATACATAAGTCCAGCCTCTCTTGCCAGTTCAAACACCACTATACCCAAGCAAGAAAATCTCAAGATGAAAATAGCAAAGGAAGGTCTTGGGGAATACAATTTGAGCCAACTCTTTTGTGTTGGACAAATGCCCATTTCTCCTAGAACACATGGCAAACCTCAATGGTTACTTAAAACACCACTGATCAAGCCAGCATGTACTTTGATGCCTTTCATCCTGGGAAAGAGTCAAGAAGAAGAGACCAGAGATGAGGACTTAGCAGAATGGATCTATAAAGATCCCATCACCACCAATATTCCGCAAGCTAAGCTTCCCATAGACCAATATGGCAAAGGCCTTCTCATTATGCAAAGAATGGGTTACGATGGTCAGAGTGTTTTGGGACCTTGCAAGTAAGGACGACATGAACTGCTATAGCCAAAATTAAAGCCCAAAGATAATACAGGCCTAGGCTTTCAAAAGGAGATCCTTCCTAAGCTAAGATTTAAAGGAAAACCTAGCAAACCTCTATATTAGCCTATTACAAAGAGGTCACCTTTGATTATAAAAGCAGCATCAAACACCATAGCAACTCCCTGAGTGAGGCTAAAAATCCCAGCACAACCACCTACAATACCCATCCTCCCACCAATTAGACCAGCAATCCCACCAGCAACAACAATAACATCAATAGCACCATTAGCAGCAACAACTGTATCAGAATTCCCAGTACTTCTAGCAGAAGCCACAGAGTCAAAACTACAAATACTCCCCGTATCGGATTCATTGATGCCCATAATCCTTCCTGTAGCACCGATTATTTCATCTACACAGGTACATCAACCAATCACACCTGCAATGTTTAACTCAAAGAACATCCTAGTATGGTATAGTAATCGGATACTGGAAAGTGACTCAGAGACCGACTCACATGAATGGGAATTTGATTCCATCCATCTTAATACTTCAGATGACGAAGACACATCACTACCTCCACCTTGCAAAGACATCCCTATTTACGGAGAAGCACAGATAAAGACCTCTTGGGTTCCTAAACTGGAAACATCTTCCACAGACCCTACATCACATCCTACGCCTGATTCTGACAGGGAGAGTACCATCAATGACCTTCACCACAACGTCTTGACCCTCATTGACACATCTAATGAACTTAACCTAATCGATGCGGTAATGCCCATTATCCATCCTGAACTCATCAAATGGAACCAGCCTAATCCCCCATGTCTTGACCATTTCCAAAACGATGAGGCAATCATTGACTTTTTGGAACTACGAGATAACATACCAAGTGGGGATCACAAAGCCGGATTCGCCATTGAACTTAATAGCGCAACATACTTTAGGGTGGATGCCAAACCTTTTAGCTGCAAAAATATAACAATAAAACATGGATCTTCCAGTGAAAATCACACTATGGCATTGTTTGATCCAACAAAAGTAAAGAGAAAGAGCGTATCCAATGGTGAAAACCTCTTTGAGGCACTAGAGGATGAAAGGTTTGACATTCTCCCTTCTAGTACACAATAGGAATGATCGACAATTCTCATTGAAGAAGCAAAAGAATACAACGTGGGGACTCCTGAAACTCCTCGCCACATACATCTGGCATCTCTTCTAACTCTAGAGGAATAACCTAAATTTGTAGAGTTCTTCTAGAAGCGTCAGATCAACTTTGCATGGTCATATGCAGACATGCCTGGGCTTGATCCTGATTTGGTCATGCATCACCTCACCCTAGCAGAAGGAGTCAAACCTGTCAAGTAGAAGCTTCGCAAGATGCATCCTTAGATTGCAGTATTAGTCAAAGAAGAACTCAAGAAACTCCTAGATGTTGGTTTTATTAGACCAATCAATTATGCAGATTGGATATCCAATATTGTGCCTGCCGGCAAACCAAATGGGGGCATCCGTATTTGTACTGACTTCAGAGATCTAAATAAGGCATGTCTTAAGGATGACTTCCCCCTACCAAACATCGACATAATAGTAGACCTAACAATGGGACATGCCATGCTTTCACTCATGGATGGCTTTTCAGGGTACAATCAAATAAAGATCGCACCAGAGGATCAACATAAGACAACCTTCACATGTCCATGGGGCACATACTACTAGAATGTAATGCCTTTCGGTCTCAAGAATGCATGAGCGACCTATCAACGAGCAATGACCACCATCTTCCATGACATGATGCATACCATAATAGAAGATTATGTTGATGACTTACTGGCAAAATCACTCACAAGAGAAGGACATCTACACATATTAGATAAAATCTTTGATAGACTAGAACAATATCATGTTCGACTCAACCCAAAGAAATGTGTCTTTGGAGTAACCTCAGGGAAGCTTCTAGGATACATCATCTCAAGCAAAGGTATTGAGGTTGATCTAGCAAAGGTCAAAGCAATCATGGACATGCCACCTCCAAAGAACATCAGTCAGCTAAGGACATTACAAGGACGACTTCAATCTATCTGAAGATTCATTGCACAACTGGCAGATAAGTGTCACTCATTTACACACCTATTACACAAGAACATCCGCTTTCAGTGGGATGCCAGATGCCAGCAAGCATTCCAGATGCTTAAAGATTATCTCATGAATACACCATTGCTGATCCCACCAGATCCGAGCAGATCTCTATTACTCTATATATTAGCAACAAGTATAGCATTGGGTGTACTATTGGCACAACACATTGCAGAAGGGAAAGAGTGCACTGTTTACTACATCTCTCCCAAATTGGTTGGCTATGAACTCAATTATACACCTATTGAGCGAGCTTGCCTAGCAGTAATCTTGGCAGCCACTAAACTGAGGCACTATCTGTTAACACACAAGGTACAACTCATTACGAAGATTGATCCACTCAAATACTTACTCAGTAAAGCAGCATTGATAGGCTGCTTGGCCAAATGGGTGATGATTCTCAATGAATTTGACATCAAGTATATGGACCGTAAAGCTATCAAAGGTCAAGTCATTGCAGATCAGTTGGTCGATGCACCACTCATAGGCGATCATCCTCTCATTTCCAATTTTCCAGATGAAGAGATATTCTTGATCACAATAGCACAACCATGGAAACTATACTTTGATGGTTCATACACTAGGCATGACTTGGGGGCAGGCATCCTGTTTATCACACCTCAAGGTGACAGCATCCCAAAGTCTTACAGGCTCACATTTCCATGCACAAACAACATAGCAGAGTATGAGGACTTGATCACAGGACTCAGGCTAGTCATACAATGAAATTTACAAGAACTACAAGTATATGGCGACTCCCAACTGGTCATTTGACAAGCAACTGATGAATATCAGACTAAAGATGACAAACTCATGTCGTACAAACAAATGGTGGACAAATTAAAGGCATCATTCACTACTATCACCTTTGAGCAGATACCAAGAGATCAAAATCGAGCTGCTGACGCTATGGCTACCATCGCATCTCTCCTAGATCTTCCATAGAATTTGACATGCTATGAGTTCTTGGTAGAACAGCTTTGGATCCCCGCTTATGATATCCCCAAATTCAAGATGATATACCGCCTTATCGGTTCCGAATCCCCATGGTATGGTGAGTTCTACACCTATCTCCATGATCAAACACTTCCTTCTAACCAATCGAATAACCAACGTAAAACCTTCATTCACCAAACCGTTTGATATACCATTATTGCTGAAACCCTATATCGACGCAGTCTTGATGGTACTCTCCTTCGATGTCTAGAATAGGATGAGATAACAAAAGCCTTGGAAGAGGTACATGAAGGAATTTGTGGAACTCATGCAAGCGGTCTGTCACTAGCCAAGAAACTCCTGCGCATTGGATACTATTGGCCATCCATGGAAAGAGACTCATACCACTTTGTCAGAAAGTGCAAGAAATGCCAAGTTCATGGTGACCTGATACATGCACCAGCACAAGAATTGCAACCAATCACAACACCATGGCCTTTTTGTCAATGGGGCTTTGACCTTGTGGGTAAAATTCATCCAACGGTCACAAATTCATTATTACCGCCACCGAATACTTCACAAAGTGGATTGAAGCTGTTCCACTTACCCAAGTCACCGGCAAGAAGATCGCCTCATTCATCCTTAATTACATCATCTGTCGGTATGGTGTACCCATGTCCATCATCACAAATAATGGTCTTCCTTTCAAAAATCAGGATTTTCGTGAACTCTGTGAGAAATTTCACATCCAACACCGCTTTTCGACTCCCTATTACCCATAAGGCAATGGTTAGGCTGAAGCATCAAACAAGAACATATTGAGAATCCTCAAGAAGATAGTCAATGATGTCAGTCATGGTTGGCATGTTCAATTGAATCCAGCACTTTGGGCGTATCAAACTAGTATTCAAACCCCTACAGGCGCAACTCCCTACTCACTAGTCTATGGTGCAGAAGCTATCTTACCTATTGAGGTTGAGATACCATCTCTACAAGTTTCATTACATAATCTCATTGATGATGAAGCATATAGGGTATCCCATCTCCAAGACTTAGAGCTACTTGATGAGAAACAACAAGCTGCATACAATCACCTCAAGGCCTATCAGCAGTGGATGAGTAGAAGCTATAATCATCAAGTTAGACCTCGTACATTCGAGGTAGGTGATCTTGTTCTTCGAGAAAATCCTCGTAACCAACCCAACCGCGAACATCAGGAAAAGTTTGAATCAAACTGGCTGGGTCCATATGTTATCATTGTTGTATTTGGGTCTGGGGCATATCAGTTGGCTACATCAGAAGGAGAACCACTAGCAGATCCGATCAACGGCATGTACCTCAAACAATTTTATACATAAGCTACATAGAGCATCAGGCTCCCATACATACCGGCAAAAGCACCAAAAACATTAAAAAAAATGTTCTGAAGAAAATACAAAAGCATTTAAATAAGTAAAGAAAAGTCATGCATCCAAACGGTGAACAACCACTTCGGTGGCACCTTGGGTAAGTACGATGGTGAAAACCTAGAAAACAGGTGCCACTCGTAAAGGCTCTGGCTCCATTATCTTTCAGACTTGTTGTGATCACATTCATTTCATTCACTCGTTCATCCGTGGCTTGTCATTGATCTACAATTAAGGATAGTACTTCATGTGTCTTGCATCCCACTTTTTTAGAGTCATGCCTAAAACTGGGGGCAATATCCTTAGCCTATTTGATGGAAGTGGATTCTGCATTACTTGTGATTCATTTATTCTTCGTTCAAAACTATCTCACAAAATCCAAAAACATTCAAAACTATCTCACAAAATCTAAAAACATTCAAAATTATCTCACAAAATCCAAAAACATTCAAAACTATCTCACAAAATCCAAAAACATTCAAAAACAATCACAAAATCCAAAAAAATTGGAAAACATAAAAAATACCAAAAACATGGCAACACATTGTACATACTCATCCGTGCAGATACCAAACAAGCATTGACACAAATACTTGTACAATGATCACTTCTCAAATCAACCAAACAATTAACATCAAAAACTCAAAGTGTCTTCAACAAGGATGCATCCTTCCTTACCAAAACAAAGACAAGATAACATTTTCTTTGACAAGAAAATTTTGTTTAAGCTATCAAATACTTGGTTGATTTGTGGGTCATTTATTCATATTAGGTTACTACAACATTGTTTGTGTATCTTCAGTACATTATTCCGATGAAGCTCTGGGGCATGTACTAATGGTGTCTACATGGGAAGTTCACTAAGCTACATGATCATAGGAAAAATATAGTCATAGATCACTACGGCTTGCTGACTATAGCGTATACCTCGACCATATGAGCATGAACCATTACCAAGGATCCATATTCTTTATTCTTTATGTATGCTATCTACTTACGAGTCCAATGCTCTTTCTTTGGTTCCTCCTACCTCATCCAAATTGGATAAAGGTTTTTGTCTCTTATTACGATATGAACTTGTCTCAGGATATGATCAACCCAAGATCAAGGAGGACAATCCAAGTCATGCATGAAAGGAGATGATCCTTGTCTGTTCTGCAAGCAATACTCAGGTCAACTTGACCCATTATATCAAGTTGTTTGTATTAACTTGCTATATCAAAATCCATGTAAGGAATACTCAGGTCATCTTGAATCATTATGTCAAGTTGCTTGTATTTTCTTACAACATTTTAAAGCTCGATGATGAAAAATAAAGCACTATGGATCCTCATTTCATCTCATCTGTTTATATTGCATTCTGTTACATACCGTCCATCCATTTACTCATTTATTTACATAATTTTGCATGCAAGTGTGAACAAATTTAAAAACGAGCAGTTATGTGAAAATTGAGTTGGTTTTTGGATACAAATCACGACAGAGTACTCTGATACATCATCAAGTGCATCATGAAAAGTCTAAAAAACCTTGCATTCATCTATCATCATCCCATCCTCATTTCATTACATTTTAGTCACATTTTCATTACTCTTTAGCCATTCATTAGCATGCATTTATTATCATTTAGTTGCACTTACCACATATAGTTCATTCTCATTTACTTGCATTAGTATCATTATATCATTTCATTATTACACTCATAACATTTAGATTCACTTGCATAGATAATTATCCTTATTTTACATTTCCTACCATGATTACTCATTACTTAAACATCCGTTAGTGATCATCATTTATCATCATTTCTACACTTATGTATCATACATTTGTTTAGGTTTCCATAATTGCATACATTCATTTATCTATTCATTAGTTAAAGTGCATTCATTCATCCATTTTATCTCACTTAGGATTTATTATATTGCATTCATTATCCCTCTTAATTGCATTAAGGTAGAGTTATTCATTAAATATGAGTTGCATTATCATCACATTATCATTTTACTTCATCATATTTGGGCATTTCAAATCATAAAATCATTTGTCTCAAACATTGGTTCATACATTATAGCATATGCATTCATTTAGAAATCATCATTTAAACATTTGTACTTTACATTTGTTTATCCATGTTACATTTATTTTTAACCATCTAGATGCATATACATAAATAAATCAATCATTCCAAAAAACATTTACATTAACATCATTGCGTATCATTATCCCATCATTGTGCTAATATAAAGTACAAACTACTATCTATACCGTCATACATTATCATTTTATTATGCATACATAAACATCATGGCATTGCATACATCCAACATTCTATCCCAAAAACATCAAAAGCACACATATATTAACTTGCATCCACATGTTAGCATCCAACATCATATAACAACATGCATATCGACATCATGTGAAGAATAAATCATCATAAAACATGCATATAGGAATCATCTCATAAACACCTACATATAGCATAAAACAAATATCCATTTAAGCATAAATCATAAAAAACATCATCCTGCATAAAATCCATACATATCAACAAGCATATTATAAAACGGGATCTCCTCATATATATCATCTCATGTATCAGAGTACAATGAAGTCTACAAAATTGGCTACCAAGAGCCATCCAAGACATAGTCCAAAATGACAATATAAATACATGCATGCAAAATGCTCTCTCAGATGCCACTTTGACCAGATGTTGCACCACCATCACCACCTGCTCCACCACTAGTCCCTACACCATCTGATCTCTCTCTCCGTGGAGGCCCCATCAAACCCCCACTAGCTCCTGCACCACCTGACCTATCTCTCCGTAGAGGACCCATCACACCCCCACTGCTCTGCATCCTCTAAGTCCACTCTGAAATGGTCTGCCACATCTGTGAATAGCTCAGTGCTCACTGACTAGCTGGCACCACCTGCTCATATAAACCCCTCCAATACTCTGTCTCGGTCTATGCTCACCAGACCTCCCTCACCAAAGCCTCCACAGTTGGCCCTTGTCTTGGTACTCCCTCCAAGGCCCGCACTCTCTCCATTGCACCATCCCTCTCCCGCAACACTACAATCAGCTCTGACTCTTGTGCAAATAGCTGCACATCTCTAGCTGCTACCTCTGCCTCTAGATCCTCCACCTGTGTCTCAACTACTGTAAGTCAAGTCTGCAAATGTAATATTATATGATCCTGAAGATCACCACCCCCTGTCACTCCCTCCCCTGTATCCATAAATGCCTCACCTGTAGCTCCCTCTCTAGTGGCTCCCTCCCCTCTCTCCATCGGTACCTCTCTCTCCCCTATACCTCTCCCACCCAATCTAACTCCTCTCTGCATCAGAGGTCCCTGTGATATCCATAATGGAAAACCACATCTCCCTCTCTACTGCACCTGACCACCACCTCCACCTTCGAATCCACCACCCCCACCATCCCCTCCTCCATCACCACCTCTTCCACCTCCACCATCCCCTCCTCCTCCTCCATCACTGCCATCCCCTCTACCTCCTCCATCTACTATTGATCCTCGACCTCCTCTCCTCCTCCATCTCTGTCCCCTCTCCTCCTCAAAATCGAGAATCAACTCTGTGGGATTTGATATTTGAAGTATTGGATGAGCCGCCATATACTGCGTATACTCCTCCGACACCCTACATCTACCACCCTCAGTAGTATATCCCATGGCCTCGCCTGTAACATGCAGAACTCTACCAAAGCCTGATCATAGGGTAGTACTGGCCCCCATGCATACCTCTCACCTACCACCTTGGCATACTCCCTTGATCCCCTAGGAAATCCTTGCTGCCGTCCAAACTGTCTCATAACTCTGCCCGACAACTATCTCTCCACATGGTAGGTTGTCCTCCCAATGAGGAATCAGGTCATAAATACATATGGCAATGCCTCCGCATCATCCTCCGAGGGCTTGCACTTAATATAAGGTCTCCAAATAACTGCATCAAGATCATCCAGTGTTCGTCGCCACCATTCTAACTTCCCCAGGTGGGGCTAACTCATCATACCGCTATACATATACATATATGGCTGGTCGACTGCTCGAAACCTGAGACTAACTGGTAGGTGCTCCCAAACCCAAATATGTAGCAGCATAATTCGCACTGCCAAAGAGCCCCTCCCTCAGTATACGACCTCATCCAGCTCCTGATATAAGTGTGCTAACACACACGGTCCCCAGGCAAATCGGGTCCCCTCTGTCATCATCTGCTCGATCACCTGCCCCCAACCCATAGCTAGACCATGTGATCGCCTATCCAAACACAGTAGCCCCCCAATGATCCTTGACAACACTGCTAGTAATGGATCGTACAATGCGGCAATATCCTCCCAAGCTATGGAGCCATCATCAATATACACATCCTTCTCAAAGAATCTCTGCACCGCTAGGGTACCCCACACTCTATCATATGTAACCAGATCACCTCGAATAGGTATATACAGGATGCACCATACATCCTCTAGTGTCATAATCATCTCCCCCTAAGCCAAGTGATACGTACATGTCTCACTATGTCAGCGCTCAGCTAATGCTGTCATCAAACTATGATTCATCTGAATCACAAGCATATGCATAACATCGTACAACCCAATCATTGCAATGCAATCCACCTCGGCCTTTGTCAGCCGATCACGTAGCCCCTGTGTGGCGGGATGTCTCTCGTGCACCTGTAAGATGCGCAGATCCTTCTACACAAGTGCAATCAACTATCATCATCAGTTGTTTTGTTTCAAACTTTCTTAAGTTTAAACCTGGACTATCAACAGATACTTTGATCAAGTATCTTTGGGTCTCAACAGGTAAGCAATCATGGCACACCTAGACTTCAACAGACATTTTTCCTAATGACCTAAGTCTCATCAGGGCTGCTATGGTTCAAAACAACTCTCAATTCACATCTCCATCCATCCATCATTGGCATCCAGAGATTATTTGTTCAAACACAAGGGCATCTTTTTTTTTTTCTGCACAAAAGCGCTACTTTGCACACAAAAGCTCTATCTCCTAACAATAGGGCCACTTCCCTAACAAAAGCGCTTAATCACCTATGCAAAAGCACTCAAACTACAATAACGCTATATCAACTACACAATAGCGCTACATCTCAGCAATAGCGCTAAACAAGCTATACAATAGCGCTAACCTTGACAAAAGCGCCCAAACGACAGCACAAAAGCGCCATTGCAGCACAAAAGCGCTAATTCATTTAACAAAAGTGCCAAAACAAAGTTTCAGCGCTATTGTCTTGACTCAACTTGGACCTAGCTAAAAACATATCAAAAATGCAGAAAATTCAAAAATTCAAATTTATATACCATTGGTCCATAGTCGTCTGGCCGTTGGAATCGACAGATGGGCTCTAATCGATGCTCTGCTATTGGTACCGACATCTTGACTGCTCCTTGCTCTTCCACAAAGTTACTATTAGAGCTATAATTTTACTATGGTCATAGATGCAAATGAGTCTATTTTCACCCCTTTCTCCCCATATAAACCCTTTGCCATACCCCTAATTTTTCCCCCGCCCACCGCCGTGGTCCCCGTGAACTTCCCGAACCTTACATTTCTTCATTTTATCTCTGATTTCTTTATTTTTCACCAGCATTGCTAACCCCTTCTCTTCTATCACCCTGCCAATTTTCATTCTTTTTTGAGAGATCGCCCAATTTTTCAAAATTTCTTGGCCCATCTCTCGAGGGGGCATACCACCCATTAAATTAACATTTTATGGGGCATTTCTTCACACCTATTTTTCTTTATTTGAAACGACGCGATAAACTGCACCGTCTCAAAGAGGGGCAAATGTAGTCACATAAATATGTCCATTTTAATTAAATGAATATTTGCTATTTATTTGATTAAAAATCCACTAAGCCATCCGTTAATTAAATTAATATTTAATTAATTCATCTTAAAACATTTTTCTATTAATTAAATAAATTATTCAGTTTATTTTAATTAATTCGTTGAACCAAATTCACAATCAATTAAATGAATAAATTCTATTTATTTAATTAAAATCTCCAGTTTTCCTCTTTTAAATAAATTAAATAAAACATTTATTTAAATCATTTATCCCCTCCACTTGCATTTTCCTACAAATGCAACTTGCACACATTTATTGAAATATATTAATTTATTTTAAATAAAAATCCTATTTTCTCTCACCCACCAAATCCACTTGCATTCCTAAACCCCCTTCTAGATTCTTCTAACCCCTTCCCAATCAACCTAATCCATCCTCTAATTATTGTCACATTCCTAAGCAACTTAGAGTCACTTCTCAAAGACTTCAAAGTCTTTGAAAAACATTTAATGCTTTGTGTGTTCAACAATTTAACCTCTAAAGTCTTCCAAAACCACTAATGGCTCTTACATGACCATTAATGGCTTTTACATAACCATTTATGTTTAATTCAACTTGCACTCATGTGTCTCCTCAAGCATTTATTGCTTTGACCATGGTTATCCCTTTTGCCTTTGCACAAGAATTTATCCATTGAATAAAAGCTTTATTCTTTGAATAAAGAATTTATTCATTCAACCTAACCTTGACCTTAACTCTCAAGTTAACTCTCAAGTCATGTCAAGCATTTAATGCTTATTCCCTCTCCTCTCAACCTATCTCACAATGACACTTGTCATCCTGGGATTGGGTTGAAAGTCATCACATGGATTGAAATTCATTCAATCCTGATCCTTGTTGAGATTGCTCAATCTCAACCATCCATCGCTCCATTTTTCCTATAAATAGAGCCCATTTCTTCATAATCCAGATCTTGAAAACTTGTATGCATCTAAGTTATAGAGAATTTTAGAGAGAATTTAGCATAAATCACTAATATCTTGTCATTTTGGTTTAAAATAAATCATTTTAGCATCATATCATATAGCATTAGCTTTTTATTCACATTTAGAGCAAATACTTCAATCTCAAACCCCCATAAGCATCCATAGTGCAAAAAGTTGTTGAGAGCTACACTAGTTTGGAACTTGGAGAGGAGAGGAACAAAGGAGAAGGAGCTAAGAGCATGTTAAGAGGCATTTGGAGATGTCTCATTATATTTACTTTCCTAGTTAAATATTTTCTCATTCTTTTCGTGTCTCTTTTGATATGCCTGTTTAGATTAGTCTTTGATTGAATAACACTAACGATTTCTTGTGTTTTTGTGTGTTATACGACCACAGACTTTTAGTATAACCTTGTCTATTTTGCAGAGCATCATTATCCATCAAAGAGTATTAGTCAGTTATTTTTATTACAAAGGAAGCTATATCTAATCAAAAGATTCATTACTCAACTTGCAGACAAGTGTCATCCATTCACAAAACTTTTACACAAGAATTCTTATTAAGTTAAAATGGGATGATCAGAGCCCACAAGATTTTCAGATGCTCAAATATTATCTCATGAATCCCATGTTCTTATGCCACCGATTGGAGGAAAGCCCGTACGTCTTTACATATCAACAAGAACAACAATAACACTGGGGGCACTTTTAGCACAACGAGGCTATGAATGAAAAGAAAGAGATATCTACTACATCAATCACACGTTAGTGGGATATGAGCTAAATTATACTCCTATCGAGTGTGTGTGCCTTTCCATGAGTTTTTTCCTTGGAAAAAATTCAACACTACATACTCACTCACAAAAAAATGCTTGTAGTTAAGATCAATCTTACCTAACAAAGCAGTTCTTATAAGAAGATTGGATAGATGGGTCATGATCCTCAGTGATTTTAATATTGAGTATGTTGAGAAGAAATCCATAAAAGGACATGTGATTTCAAATTGGTTAGCCATTGTACCTATGATAGATGATAATCTATTGATTTCATAATTTCTAGAGGAATCCATACTGATAGTCACAACTTCAAGATTATTGCAAATATACTTTGACGGATCATTCACACAACATGTAGCAGGTGTAGGAATCATTTTTGTCACACCATGAGGAGATTTCATTACCAAATTATATATACTTTCATTCCCTTGTACAAACAACATAGCAGAATAAGAGGCACACAGTACATTTTTACATATTTTAGTTCAATGGAGGATAATTCAAAAATGTCATGTTTGGTGATTCCTAGTAGTGATCCAACAAAGAAACAATGACTATCAAATATATGGTGGATGGCTTCAAGAAATACTTCATACAGATAACTTTTGAACATATTCTTAGAGATAACAATAGAGTTGTTGATTCTGTGATTGTTGTTGCTTCTTTGATTGACATACGACAAATTGCACCCCGTTGTGAGCTCTTGGTGGATAATCTCTTTATCCTCATATATGAGATCCCTTCCTCTAAGCTCATATGTGTTATTGGTCCCAATTTCCCCTGGTATGGTGACATCTTCACTTACCTTTGCAACAATACCCTTCCACCTAACCTTTTCAACAATGAATGTTGTACTTTTATCTGCCAAACCTCCCACTACATAATCATTACCAACACCCTTTACCACAAAAATCTTGATGCTACT
Source organism: Cryptomeria japonica (assembly GCF_030272615.1). Classification (NCBI taxonomy): domain Eukaryota; kingdom Viridiplantae; phylum Streptophyta; class Pinopsida; order Cupressales; family Cupressaceae; genus Cryptomeria; species Cryptomeria japonica. Next base: position 561,451,589 of record NC_081415.1, read on the forward strand.
CTCCTTATATGTATAGAGAATGAGGAAGTCCAAACAACATTACATGAGGTACATGAAGGTATATGTGGGGCTCACTCTAGTGGTCCAATCTTAGCTAAAAAATTAATGAGGACTAGCTACTACTACCCCATTATGGAGAATTTTAAAGTAGAAAATTGAACCCTAGTGATTCCCCACCTAGGAGAGAGAAAGGAAATCACTAGGATGATTTTCACTTGTTAGACACTTTACATTCATAAGAGGGGTTGAATTCACTAGATCCAAAGCATAGAGTGAATAAGGATCTGAATACTAAGTGAATTGCAAGGGTGTAATGCAATTTACCCTCTTTTGTAAGTAGATGAGTTGACTTATTGACTATGCAAAAAATGAAGACAAAATGGGCGAAATAAGGAACTACTGATTCAGGATTGCATTGTAACTTCAGATCTTAGGTATTTAGACCGATATGGATCTTCTTTGCAAATTTGGAGGAAATTCGTTGGGACCAAGTTGAAGTTGCACCTGGTCCTCCGAAAAATCCAGAAGTCGAAAAGGGTTGTGGATATGGGTTTGCCTTAGTTAAACTGTGTTTGAGGAATCAACCTTGAAAGAAAGTAATTGCAAATACTTAAATTTAAATAATAGAAATGTATACCTTGTAGATTTGTGATTTAACGATGATGATTGCTTTTCTTCTTGAATGTAATCACAAGTGTTGCATGAAATGGCATGTAACATGACAAAACCTTAACACACACACATGCTTGCAAATGAATGTTGTAATGTTGCTCCAATGGATGAATGAAGAAGACACATGAAGAAGAAGACTTGATGGATGCTTGAATACTTGAATTCTTGATGGCGATGATGGAGACCTTCCACTTGTTTACCAAATTTTTGCTTATCTTCTCTTATTCTTGCATATGAAAATGAGAGGACTAAATCCCTTTTTATACTTTCCTAGGAGAATAATTTTCATCTCACCAAAGGCCGACGACATAGGGGATATTAAATCCCAAAGAGAAAATTGGGTCCAAGGGTCAGATGGACCCATTTTAGGGCCACCCAAAGAAGGGGGACATGGGCACCACGCCCCTGTCCTCCCTTATTTTGGGGCTTGGACATGGTCACAAGGTGGCACAAGGGCTAAAATGGGAGGAGATTTGGAATGATGATGCAAAGAGGGGTCCCAATTGAGTATGGAGATACAGTCACCAAGGTGAGGGCCTAAAATGCGGTCAAAATTGCAAGGGTCACAATTTTATGATGCTACATTTAACCCCCACTTTAGCTGGAGTTTGGCTTATGCCAATACTGCTGATAAAGTAGAAGAAAGAGAGATGAAGATGAGAGATACAGAGCAAGATCACAAGGATTATAAGACATCACTAATCTCGAGGAACCAAGCCACCAATCTTAGGATCTTAATTCACTCAATCATATGCAAGTGCACATAAAAAGGCATGCAACAAAAGCCAATATCTTAAGACCTCAAGTCAACTACCCTAAGAGACCTTGATATGAAAAATATCTCAATCAACTAATATAATTCTTGAAACGTAAAATGCCATCTCTTGAACACATATAACCACATAAAAGAGAAAATTTGTCATCATCCATGAACCATCAATAGTAAAGCTATGAGTTCATGAGAGGAAGAAGAGAGAGAAAATGAATACACACTTTGGTGATCCTTGAGAAGAAAGGAGAACAAAAGGAACCATCGACATCTCACCCCTAGATCTAGGTGATCCATGGAGAGAAAAAGGACAAGGAAAACTAGCCCCTAGATTTTGTCTAGTCGATCCATGTAAGGGAGGAGAGTTATAACACCATTAGTTCCACTCAACCTCATGCGCGTGTGTGCAAATGAGGTTCAAAGCACCTCATGCGAGTCTATTATGCTACAACCTATATAAGATGTATAGTACAAATATCAAAAAAGGTGTGACATCTCACTCTAAGAGACTATGCTCTAGTTTCGAGAATAATCACCCTACATAAGAGAAAAGTGGTGACATCTCGCTCTAAGAGGCTACCCTCTAGTTTTGAGAATATCCCACTGTATAAGGGAAAAGTGGCGACATCTCACTCTAAGAGGCTGCCCTCTAGTTTTGAGAATGACCCACTGTATAAGAGAAAAGTGGCAACATCTCGCTGTAAGAGGTTGTCCTCTGGTTCTAAGAATGACCCATTATATAAGAGATACAATGCGCAAGAGAAATATAATACAAAAGGAGCAGTGTGGGTGCACCCCCCCCCCCCTTAAGATGTCGACATAGTTTAATGTTGATATCTTAAGGAAAGTAGAACAAGGATACCTACCTTCATCACAAAGAAGATATCCATTATGCAACAATGTCATAGATCCAAGCAAGAGAGGGAATTCTTGTCAAGCAAGGATAAGATAGTTGAAAAGAGATATCTTGTTGTAAGTGTAAAGGAGACCCTTGGAGAAGAAGAGATCTTTGTTCAAAAAACACCTACCCCCAAGAGGAGTTGTTTTTGACAAATATAATATCTTCTAGAATAAAGCAAAGAAGAGAGCAAGAATTCAATCCTTCCTCCTATTGCTAAGTGAAAGGGATTCTTGATGAAGGATGACTCACCTTTATCCTAATGGGGATGGGTGAATTTATTATAGATGTACATTACCACGTGTGAAAGATATTGTAGCCAAGGAATTACACCCCTTGTATAAGAGAGAACCCTTGGGCAGACAACAACAACTTCACACAAGGAATGCCATCAAGTAATAAAACTCACACCATCCGCAAAATAGGAAAGAGTGGATCCTGTAGAGAGAGGGAGAGAGATCATAGCCCCAAAGTGTAGGACAATGAGACGAATTACACAATTTCTAAAGAGAGATTACTCATAAGAGATGTACCTTTTCAAGCAAGGAATACATCCTAACCAAGGAATAGACATGTGCTTGCATGAAGGATAACCCCATTCAAGAAAGAACAACAAGTTATGAATAACACAATAGAAGAGGTAGTTTTTAAAGAGAGAAAAAGAAGAAGAAGATGGTTCCCAAAAGTTCTCCAAGGAGAGATTGTTCATAATAGATGTACCATTTGAAGAAAGGAAAAGATCCCACTCACGGAATAGACATGCACTCACATGAAGGAGAAATCCATGCAAGAAAGGACATCAAGTTTATGAATAATGTACTCCATAAAGAAAATAGAGGAAAGAATAAATAGACTATTATGTTGCTCACTAAGTATGATTGCACCTAAAATTGTACCACCACGAATGAAAAGAATCCCCCAATAGGTAGGCTAACGATGTCACATAGTGAGGAGAAAAATAATAGGAACTTGAATGTTATTTTAAATAATCATGATGAATATGCCACCCATTGTTAGATGTTATTTTTAATATGCCTGAATCAATATAATGTTGTATTTGTTTTTTCAATGCTTGACACTCATTACTAGAATGGTCATGGGTTTGATGATATTTACAAAAAGAAGAATTTTGAGAATGTTGTTTATGTTTTCTTCTTTGTTTAGGAAAAAGAGGAGATATTAAGTTGGAATTTAGAAGATTGGTCAACACATTTTCTTGTTGTAACTCAAAATTAGAATGATAAGGTGTGGGTTTACAAGACAATGGAGAAGAAGATGTTGACAAAGGAAAGTGTGATTTCTCATGACTTTCAAGACTTTGTTGTACACATCTTAGAACTCATCTATTGTATTTTCTCCTATCAAGGCATGTGTTAGAAGGAGAAGTGGAAATTGGTTTAGAAGCTTGGATAAAAGACACAAAACTCTTCGTGGAGGCTTCAATCTTAGATTGACAGGTCTTGTATCCATTGGAGGAGGGTGTAAAGTCTCTTGTACCCCAATTCTTTTTTTTAGAAGCATCTTTGATAGGAGATGGTGTTGTTGAATGAGTCATACTATTAAACAGGGGAATATATCTCACTTCATCATAAGTAAAATTATAAGGACTAGAATCAACCTTTATTGAGTGAAGTTCATTGTTATATATGAATTTGATTGTGTGATGAAGGGTAGAAGGTACTGCTTTCATAGCATGAATCCATGGTCTACCTAGAAGAAGGTTATAATTAAGATGGTTCAGCATGACATAAATAGGAGTAGGCAAAGTCACGAGTCGTATTTTAATAGGTATTATGACTATACCAAGTGACTCTCTAGGAACATTATCAAAGCCACGCACACCAAAATGATCAGGTTGAATAGAAGAATAATCCCAATTTATCTTATCTAATAAGTCAACACAAAAATTTTTAAGAGTTGACCCATTATCAATTAAAGTACCTCTTATCTTTTGTTCATAAATGAAAGAAGTAATCATAAGGGGGTCATCTCTATTTTTAACCTCTATAGAAGGCAATTCATCTTGTGAGAATGTGATATCAATTGGTTTAGAAGAAGGATGAGGAACCACCCTTTGTAAGGCTTCTTGGATCAACTTATGATGTGAAGGTGAAGTTTGAATTAATTACCAAAGGTAAATCTTAGCTAAGATATCATGAAGATTTTCACAAGATTAGGTTCCCTATCAACATGTTTCATAGAATGAGAGGGGGGAGGAAGGGGGGTGAAATTTTTTTTGGGATCTTTCTTTTTTACGCCAGTATTAAATGAGTGATGTAGTTTAGAACCATATTTTTTCTCTAGTTCCCTTTCCATATTAGTTCTTTCACATATGTATTTTGCAGGTTGTAGGATATTAGGAGGTTTTTTAGGTCTAGGATCCTCATAACTAGAAGCATGAATGGTATTGACTTGACTAGGTTCTTTTTTATCTAAGGATACATCTTGAGAAAGAATAGAATCAAAGAAATTGCTAATAATTTCATCTTCTTTCTCTAAGACATCTTTGTGATTAGGAAAGGGACTATCATATGTAATGAACAATTCATCTCTAGGGGGAAGATAATGAAAAGAAGGTATGGTATCCCTAGGATAAGTAGCCATAATATCATCCTCTTGCACCAAATATTCCTTATGAGGGAAGTACTTTTTAGGAGAAGAAACAAGACAATTCTCCAAAGATTCATCTTTAGGAGGGAGATATTTGAAAGAAGTGTCCATATTCCCTTTTTGCACCAATGTGCCCTCATTAATGAGATCAATTTTGGGAGAGGGTAAATCATAGGTATGAATGAAAGGGAGAACTAAATTATCATCATATGCAATAAAGGGAACATCATGAACATCTTTAATGTAACTTGAAATTCAATTAAAAAAATAAGATAAGAACTCCATATGCACTTATGATCAAGAAAGAAACTCACATGTCATTTAACCATAATGTTCACCCCATACATGCATAGAAAATTAAATAAAGGAGGGAAAATGGAATTGGAATTTTGAATTTTGAAATTTTAATTTGGAAATTTGAAATTGAAATTGTGAAATTTGAATGTGAAATTTGAAACTTTCAAAATAATTGAATAATGCAAAATTCTAGGAAAAGATGATTACTCAGTGAACAAATTGATTGAAAGAATAAAAAGCAATAATGCAACCTCCTAGGAAATTGAAATTTAAAATTAGGATTATGTAAAAATAAGCTCTTAATTTAAATTTTAAAATTATCCAAAAGAGATTGAATTTGAAAAATTAGGGCCTTGTGGAAATAACCTCTTAACTTTAAAATTTGAAATAGAAGGAATTAATTTAAATTTAAAAATTAGGGCTCTATTATTTAACCTCTTAATTTTAAATTTTGAAATGTTGAAATTTTGAATTGAAATAATTAAATTTAAATTTAAAAATTAAGGTTTGTTTGATTAACCACTTAATTTTAAAATTTAAATTGGAAAGTAATGGTAAAACTTGAGAATTAATTTGAATTTAAAAATTAGGGCTATCTTGATTAACCACTTAATTTTAAAATTGGAAATTAAAATTGTCCACAAGAAAATTAAATTTAAAATTAGGGTCTTGTAGAAAGGACCTCTTAATTTTAAAATTAAATTTGAAATAGATGTAAGATTGAAATAATAAATGCAAAATTGGAGAATGCACAAGATTAATTTAAATTTAAAAAATTGGGGTCTTTTTAAATTAACCATTTAATTTTAAAATTTAAATTTGAAAATAGATCTAAGATTGGAATTTGGAAATTGAAAAATTGGGAAATGCACAAAATTAATTTAAATTTAAAAAATAAGGGTTTTTTTTAATAAATTAACCACTTAATTATAAAATTTCAATTTGAAAATAGATCTGAGATTGGAATTTGGAAATTGAAAAATTAGGAAATGCACAAAATTAATTTAACCTTAAAAATTAGGGTCCTTTTAATTAACCACTTAATTTTAAAATTTAAATTTGAGATTGAAATTTGATCTAAGATTGCAATTTTGAATTTAAATTGAAATTAGAAACTAAATTTGAAGAGGTAAATTCAAAATTTAAACAACCCACAAGCTCAATTTTCAGAAATTTAAAAATTAGGGTTTTTGAAGTTAACCACTTAATTTTAGAAATTAAATGTGAAATTTGTCTTGTAGATGAAATTTTGAATTATGAAATTGAAAAAGTGCTCAGATCTGAAATAATTTATCCAAATTAAACAATTGACAAGCTCAATTTTGAAATTAAAAAAATCAAGGTTTAATGAAATCAACCTCTAAATCTTTAAAATTTGCAAGGAAATCAAACATGTAAATGAAAATTTGAATTTTAAATTGCATATACTTAGATCTGAAAACAAAAATCAGAATTAATGGTGTAAGATGTCGGGTTCACCAAAATGTAAAGTGGAAAATTGAACCCTAGTGATTCCCCACCTAGGAGAGAGAAAGGAAATCAGTAGGATGATTTTCACTTGGTAGATACTTTACATTCAAAAGAGGGGTTGAATTCACTAGGTCCAAACCCTAGAGTGAATAAGGATTTGAATACTAAATGAATTGCAAAGGTGTAATGCAATTTACCCTCTTTTGTAAGTAGAAGAGTTGACTTGTTGACTATGTAAAAAATGAAGACAAAATGGGTGAAATAAGGAGCTACCGATCGGGATCACATTGTAACTTTGGATCTGAGGTATTTAGATTGATACAAATCTTCCTTGCAAATTTGGAGAAAATTCATCTGGACCAAGTTGAAATTGCACCTAGTCCTCCAAAAAATCAGTGAGCAAAAAAGGGTTTTTCCGTCTCTGCAAATGAAGCTTAAATCTGCAATTATAGTTGCACACCTACAACCTACATAGAAAATAAGGGAAGAAGGGTTGTGGATAGGGGTTTTCCTTAGTCAAACCCCAATTGAGGAATCAACCTTGAAAGAAAGTAATTTCAAATGCTTAAATGTAAATAATGGAAATGTATACCTTGTAGATCTACAATTTCATGATGATGATTTATTTGCTTCTTGAATGTAATCACAAGTGTTGCATGAAATCACATGTAACATGACAAAAACTTAACACACACAAATGCTTGCAAATGAATGTTGTAATGTTGCCCCAATGGATGAATGAAGAAGACACGTGAAGAAGAAGACTTGATGGATTCTTGAATAATTGAATGCTTGATGACAATGATGGAGAACTTGCACTTGTTTACCCAATTTTTGCTTATTCTTGCATATGCAAGTGAGAGGACTAAATCCCTTTTTATACTTGCCTAGGAGAATAATTTTCAACTCACTGAAGGCCGACATAGGGGAGATTAAATCCTGAAGAGCATATTGGGTCCAAGGGTCAGATGGACCCATTTTAGGGTTACCCAAAGAGGGCAGACAGGGGTGCCATGCCCCTATCCAAGGGAGACAAGGGTGCCACACCCCTATCCTATCCTATTTTAGGGCTTGGATAGGGTGACAAGGTGACACAAGGGTTGAAATGGGAGGAGATTTGGAATGATGATGCAAAGAGGGGTCCCAATTGAGTAGGGAGAAGCAATTGCCAAGGTGAGGGCCTAAAACATGGTCAAAATTGCAAGGGTCACAATTTCATGATGCTACAACTATCCTAAAAAAATCCTCGAAAAGACAGTCAATGACATTGGTCATGACTAACACATACAAATTAATACCACTTTGTTAGCTTGCCACATAAGTGTTTGTACCCCCACTAGCACCACACCATTTTCACTTGTGTACGACATTGAAGCTATCTTATTAAAGTTGAGGTACCATCTTTACAGGTCTTGTTGTGTGATCTTATTAGTGATGAGGATTATAGATTCTCTTGACTTAAAGATCTTGAATTATTGGATAAGCTTAGATAGAATTATTTTAATCATCTTAGAGCATATCAACGGTGCATTAGTTGAAGTTATAATCATAAGGTGAAACCTTGTACATTTGAGGTGGGAGACAGTTCTCAAAGAAAATTTGAAGAAACAATAAGATTGAGAGAAATGAGGCAAATTCAAACCTAACTGGCTTGACCCCTACATTGTCACAACAGTTTATGGCTCTAGTTTATATTATCTATCTACTACCGAAGATGATACGCTTGAAGATCTTATCAATAGCATGCACCTTTGCAAGTTTTGCACTTAGTCCTATAGAGAATCCTTTGCAATATAAAATAAAATATAAAAAATATTAAAATTCGTCACCTTGATGAAAACCTAGCAAACAAGTGTCTTGTGTGACACAAAAAATTTGAAAAAGTTAAAAAAGTAAATAGAAATGAATTCGTCCAATGGTGAAAACCACTTCGGTGGCATGATAGAAAGTACCATGGCAAAAATTGGGCAACTGACATCATGTGTAGGGACTTTGCTCCTCCTTCTTTTAGGATATTTCATCATCCCTTCTCTTTGCAAACACTCACAACCTATCATTTGATAATAAACCTTTTCATCCCCATCATTGCTTCTCATTGTTCTACCTAAGGTCATTTCACCTTCCATAATAAACTATTTGTCACCCTTGCTTCATCTATAATAATCAGGTCCTATCTCTAACTGGGATTACATCCTTGGCATCACATGTTATGAGGAAAATCACTTTTTATACCTTCCTTCTTCCACACATAATCTACAATAAATTTTAATGAACATCACCAATCTATAATAAATTTTTTGCTTTCTTCGCAATAAGCATTTGTTTCATGGAGTGAGACGGTTTTAAATGAGACATGAACAACATTTGGGCTTCAACAAAGTCAATCTTATGAGTAGATTGACTAGTGGGGTTGGTGATCTCATTTGTCTTATTAATGTCTATCCTTTATCAAGATTGTATCAACATTGTGACCAAATCAAATAACATTAAACATTTGTGGAAAGAAAAATTTGTGGCATGAGGATTTCATTATCTTTTGTTTTTAGGTATTTTTTTCTTTGATTTTATCTTTTGGTGGCATGCTTATTATTCCTCTCAAGGATATCTATAGAGTAGAATGGTCAGGATGGGGTATAATCACCTAATTGTTTCTTGTGTATTGTTCTCTAGTAACACTATGGCTCATATGAAGATATGGTGGTCAATGACCATTGAGGACATAATAAGTTTGATGTGAACAGGGGCATTCCTTCATTGTGAGTGTCATATCTCCAAGAAAATGGTATGTCAACTATCTAAGTCAAACACATATCTGAATGATCACAATCATTTACCATAATAGCTTTAATGACAATAGAGAAGAATCTCATCACCCTCATGCCTTCTACTTTCCATCATTCCTTTCATTGCCTCCCCTTTGGCTTTCATCTCATGTAGTCCTACAATATCTGACTAAGTATAATGACACACATAAAATACTAGGGGTGTGCATTACATTAGCATCCATCTTGCCATTAGTATCCATCTTGCATCACCACATGTCAATCATGCATAAATAAACATAATAATCACAATGTCCTGCATCCACATAGGTTAGTATATAATAGTCAAAATGTATCATCATACATACATCATAGGTCAATACATGCATAACCACATAATAGTATTATGCATCTATCGTGATAGTGCACATAGAAGTTATACATCATCATCTAGAAGTCATATAGAATCATCATCATATCAAATCATATCATAAAGACATCTTATCATAAGCATATAGAAAGCATACATCATAACTACATCACAAAGTACATCATGCATAGTCATAATTACTTTATACATAAATCATAACTGCATCACATAAACATCATAAGAAGCATATAGAATCATTGAATCACATAGAACATCACAGGGGAACACATACATATAGTCATCGCTAGGAATAGGCCTCATCTGATAATACACCAAAGATAAAATTTCCATATACAATTATGTCAAAATCATAAATGGCTAATGAGAGCTCAAAATCACCCTAGGTGTCTACATATCATCTTACAAAAACTGATACAAAATATGGACTAGATGGAGCTATGAGAAAATCCCACCCTCAGAACCAACTAGTCTCAAAGGTGTCTGCACTCCTAAGAATTAGTCTAGCCCCTCCTATTCCATTTGTTGGTGATGGTTGTGGTCTCCTTCCACCTACTTATGTCGATCCTGCCACTCTTGATGACCCTACTCCATTGCTCTCCCTTAGGCATGCGACAACCCATGTGCCATCCTTTAATGCCTTTTCTGATCAAACCATCTCATTCCAACTGTCTATCCTCTTTGCATCTCTAAGTCATCTCCAAATACTTGGTGCTAAATCAACCTGCAATCATAACAATCATTGCATCAATAGGATAAGTGCACCAAGATGGTGAACAAAAAGGGGGGTATAAGTGGACACCTTTTTTTTAAATCAGCTAAAACTGATCTTGGAGGAGCAATTTGAGACTCGTCCACTCAAAATTTTAAGATAACCAAAGAACAAATATTGTAGTACTCATAATCTAGCTTCCAAACTACTAAAGTTTTTCAAAATTGAATAAGAATAAGGGGGTCAAATCTTTCATGCACACAAAAGTGTTCCTATTTTTTTCAACAAAACATAACATAGTGTCCAATGTGTGCATACAAAAAGTTATAGTTGCATTTAGTATTTTGAAAAACCTTTGGTAAAAAGATAGTTAAGAGTAAGCACTATAAGTTGTGTATTTTTTGTAATTTTTTGTTGAGTTTTTTTTTAAATGATTTTTCAATGTGGACGCATCCTAAACAATCAAGTACCTATTCGTGCACATCACATAACTTGTACCTAAATAATAAAAAATTCAATACTTTTTAAAAAAGTGTAAAGAATAAAGTGTAGAACAATAATATATAATTTATTTCAAAATTGGACAAGTATTTCAAAAGTTAATAAAAAAAATGGTACATGCCTATCTCTAAGAACTTTGGAGACATTGGTAAAAGAAATTCAAGATTAATATGTTAATGTTGTTCAAATTTGAAAAAAAATATATATGGTTAGAAAGTTCAAAAGATGGGTGAAATTATGGTGGAAATTTTACAAATATCCACTTGATAATGTGTAAACCTGATGACGATGAAGTTGAGAAACTAGATTGGAAGAAGAAAATAGGTAAAAAGGAGGGAAATAAGGCTCCCAAGCCTAAGTACAAGGAAAAATGCGTACAGGGATCTATTTTTTTAAATAATGTATATGGGTTTTTGTTCTATATAATAATGTGCATGGAGTTATATTCATTATAATAATGTGTAAGTAGTTTTATTTATATAATAACTGTATGGGTTACATTCTTTAATATTCATATATGTTAACATAGATATATTATTTTATATATTTAGATTTATTCTCCTTTACAGTCACAAATATTACTATCTTTCTCTTTTCTCCTTTTCTCGATGGCGTGGTTGATGATTTGTATGATTTGGCAAGACCAAAGGAGGGTGCAGAGCTCCTTGATTGTCTTGGCTTAGGAGAAAAAGCTTCCGGTTTAGCTTTCTTCTTTTAAATAGTCTTCTCTTTAGATAAGATATTTCTTTTTCTTGCTTCTCAAACTACCTCCTTGGTGATCCCAACTCTTTCAGCATATGCTTCAACCTCCTCCCTTACCTTCTTCTGGATTTTGGGCTACTTGAATTGCTTATGCAGTTTAAGGCTCTTTTCAACATAAGTTTTGAACCTCTCTCTAGAAGTATCCACCTGTTTGCTAAGAAAATGCTAAGCACATAGCTTGAGAATTTCTTTCTCCACTTCATACCCCATGGGCATGATCCAAGAAGTCCTGGGTTCCATAGCTTCCATTAAGCATTGATCTATGTCTACCATGAAGTGAATTGTATACTGGTATTTTTCAACTATTTTCTTAGGGATTTTTTCTCTATCATGCATAACACTTTGATTTTTTTTTAAATAACCCCAGAGAGTGGCATTTCAGACCTTGGCATCACCAATGTTGTACAAATATTCTCTAATCTGTACTGCCATAGGTCTATCATATGCCCATTGGACTTGACCTACTCTCAGAACTTCATTCATGAAATAAAATTACAAGCATAGGATTGAGGTTCCATACTTGAATGGGTTATTCTTGTCCTACTTGACTTGCTTCAGGGTCTTTATTAGCTCACTTCAAAGGAGTTCGCACAAGTCATATTTCTTATTCTCCTTAATCATTTTATATGTAGTATAAATAGTTGTTTTGGACATAGAGTTATCCCTGCTAGGGTAATATATCTTGTACTCGATCACCATTAAAGAAAATCTGACATCATATTCCAAGATATCATTGATTGTCATGGCTCTTTTGTTGAGCTTTGATCCAGTTGCATCTATCACCATCTGGTTCTTCATAGCCTATAGTGTGGGTAGCTCACCAGATGAGTACAACCCAGTAACAACCCTAATATAATTCTTAGTGATCTTCTACGCCTTATTTGACCACATAAATTCATTATGCATCCTACTAAGTATGTACCAGACCCATTTAGGTTCATCAAACATAAAAAATTTGACGTACTGCACAAAACCATTTTCCTCCACAACTTTGAATTCAGGTTTTTGACTATTAACCTCATCAATCATTTGCTTGGTGTATAGATTCAAAATTTGTGTACTTCCAAGCTCCTCAATATTGCAATGTGTGAAAACCCTAACATCCTTAATATGCAAAATGTCATGTGGAACGAATGAGAATGTGTTCTTCGGATCGTCCTCCATGGATATAAATGGGTGTTTCTTGAAGTCTTGTCGAGCTCTCTTTGTGATGTCTACTACTAGATGGATTACAATTCCAAAGGCATCCATTTCAAACTTCAAACTTGAAAGGTTTCATTGATAAATAACTTGACCACTAGATTAGGTAATCTACGCACTAAATCTTCTTCACATTTTCTCTCAAAAAATTTTGTTTGCAGAGCTCTCACTTCTTCTTCTCTCAAATGCAAAGTGAGAAATGAAGTGATTAAGTCACCTTTTATGTTTTGTATACCTAACTTTTAGGTATAATAAATGCACTTTGCCCTAATTCTTCTGGATGCCCTACATACACAAGCAGTTCTTCAAGAAATCTTCTATGAATCTTCAAATCTACTCATACTCTTTCGAAAATCCTTCAAAAACATCTACAACACCATAATATAACTTCTGACAATTTGCCGATCTTCTGGCACCAACATATGGCAGGAGAGAAAAGATCTAGATGAAGACTCTCCTTAGGCCAGAGTCCTCAATCTAATTCCCAGAGGAATTCACAGCACCAGAATCAAGTTCAGACCCATTTCCAGTATTTGAATCACTCTTTTTAACCCATGTCTTCTTCATTTGAACTTTGATCTCTTTAACTTTCCCTTTTCCCTTATCATTTACCTGCACATCTTTGTTCTTTTCTATTGGACCCTTCCTATTCATATTACTGCTTCAGTAGAACGTTGCAATGTGACCGAATTTGTTGCAATTATAGCAAACAACATTTCCTTGTCTAGGTTTGAAGTTCCCTTGATTTCCTCTTGATCTTTACTGGTTAGCAACATGTCCAAATCTACCACATGCATAACATCTGATATTTCTCCTATTTTGAAAGCTATCATACTTTTGCATTCATATGACTTATGACCATACTTTTTATATTTAAAACATTGATCAGAGAAAGATGGACCACTCTGATTCATTCTATTTTTGTATTGACTAGCCATATGACCAAATTTATTGCAAACAAAACAATTACCATTGAGCTTATGAGAATTAGGTTGCATTACGAAAGACCTTTTAGTTTTGTTCTTCTGATGTTGAGACTTTTGACCAAATTTGGAGCTTTCACCTTTCTCAAATCCAATACCTCGCTTGTCATCTTCACTCTTCTAACTTTCAAACATCTCATTAAGTTTGGTTGAGCTAATTCTGAACTTTACCTTGTACTCATTTGCATCTTCAAGATCATATCTAAGAAGAAGGATCTCCTTTCCAAGCTCTTCCTTGGTTTCATGCAAGTCATGCTCTAGTTGACCATTCTCACAACCAAGTTTTTTGCATTCATCAGATTTATCTTTCAATAACTGAGAAAGCTTCTCCTCATTCTTCTTGCTTTCCTCGATCTCCTTTGTCAATTTCATCACAATGGCTTCCATCCCATTATTCGGAACATCATTCTCTCTTGCAATATTTTCACATTCCTCTATATTCTCCTTCAGGTCTTGGTCATTAATGCTTTGGCTCTCTTTCTCCTTTAGCTTGTCAACAAGTTCCTTTCTCTTCTCTCTTGACTTGTTCAACTAATGTTTCAATGATTGGATGAAGTTCTCAACATCTCTAAGATTCACTTTCATCTATTCGACCTCTTCTTGGGCTTGATCAAGATCATCAAGTGCCACAATAAGCTGATGTTGAATACTACCAAAATCTATTGATTCACCTTCCTGGATCCTCCTCAAAATGTTAGGATTCTTCCGAGGAACTAGGCTTCGATACCAATTGTTGGAATCAAGGAACACTAATAGGGGGAGGTGAATCATTTTTTTAATAATTTTTCACATTGTTAAATAGTTGTTTCAACCACTTAATGCAAATGAACAAAAGAGAAATGCAAAAAACACAAAGAAATCAACAACAACACCATAACACCAAGATTTATACGTGCAAAGCCTAGTTAAGGGAAAAACCACAATGGGATTGAGACCTACAATATTAATATACATTGTTAGAAGTATAGAAATATTACAATGGGGAACGCACATGCATTCAGGCACATTGCCTAGAACTCACTTCTCAAATTACAAAAGGGATACAACCCCGGAAGTCTCACTTCCTTACAAATGATTACAAAAATAATTGGAATTTCTAAACTAAAAAATAGTATCTTCAAATGTCTGGGTATAGTTCTTGTTAAGCACAAAAACTCTTAATCACATACTACTTCAATACACTATTATGTTTTGGTGTTCTTCAGTATTCTAAAGCAGAAATATTTCACTTGAGCACGTGAAACTGTGCACAATTGATAACAACCACTTTCCACATGCACACTGATACCAAAAATGATCATATCCATCGGTCTTTTATATTCGCAACATCAAATTAGATCTTCTTCATGTCAGCCCAAAAATGCATAACACATAAATGAAATGTGTATACCAAGTCAACTCAATCCAAACTCCAATGCATATGTGGACCAAAAAAATTATCCACACGCTACCCATATGTCGTCTAAACATCCTCAAACATAGAATTGATCACCAAAATTGATTGACATAATCTACACAATGATTTCTCATACATCTCGGCCATACCACACTGTTCATCCTAAAAACCTATACATGGGATCTTCTAGCTCACTCAAGAATCAACACAAGAGGCTAAGATTCTAGAATAAGGTACTCCAGACATCTACCAATCTTCCTATAACTCTACAACACAAGATATTCACTAGAAACGAAATACCAACCAAAATATTGTATACTGTCGGATATCCAATTCTATCTCACTGGACCTATCCAAAACTCGACCTATCCAAAACTGAGCTATGCGGATGGGTGCATTAGCATTAGTTTCCATCAATGACAACATTGGTTCATCTATGCAATGTCTCTTGCCAAAAATCTCATGTATTGAATTATATTTTAAGGCTATCATTTCTTCATCCATAACAATCTTCTAGGATTATGTATCATTAATACCTAATGCATCTTCTATAGATCTAGGTTCATTCACATTAGTATTCAATGAAAAAATGTGTTACATAGTTCAAATAACCGGAAGACAACTGAGGTGGGGGAGAGGGGGGTGAATCAATTGTCACCAGTTTACCGGAACCTTAAGCAATTAGAACTTTAATACCAGAACCCAAAAGATCGATACCAAAATGCATAAACCAATTACCAAAATAGTAGATAAACCAATTAAGCATAAACAACAATCAGAGAATAAATACCATCCACATGGCACCAATATTTGTATGTGGAAAACCCAGTAAAGGGAAAAACCATAGAGGGAAGCCTACCCACGGTCAGATAATACTTCTGCAAAAAGTATGTGATTACAATTGAGGGGCCTCCACTTGCAGGAAGGCCAACAGCCTAGAGCACACTGCTCATCACAAAAGGAGTCTCACTAACTACATAGAAATCTAAACTACAATCTAGGGGAATGAATGAACTACAAAGATAGCATCTCCTATGCCTTAGTACAATTTTGGTTAAGCTCAATACCGAAGGATGAAATCCTCTTACATAAACCCAACTAAATCACCAATTATCAACCAAATCCTCTACCTGAATGATTATTACATTATTCACTCCTATTACATTACATATCCCTTACACATATAATCTACAATGAGATCTTACACCATATATATACAAACCCTCGACCACAAACAATAAGGTCAACCACCAGACAATAAAACAAATACATAATTACAAAATATGTCAGACAGAGATCAAACAAATAATATCCAACCCATAATACATATCGGAAACACATCAAGAAGTCCAATCTACACGTTACATAAAGTCGGTCCATAACCTTGATAATACCGAGACCCAATATAGGTCAACACACACTAAAGAAATGATCCCAATCAACTAAGTCTCGAACATGATCATCATCAGCATCCTGAATCTCCACTAGAAGCCACACCAACACCACTTATGCATATCATAAAATATCTTCAACAAAGCTCTACCAGTGAAACCCTCCCCAAAACAACAAACCAAGCTTACCATCATATAGGATAACATCCAATCATCAGATCAAAACCAACTGAGTGAACATGAATTTGAGTAGCATAAATAAGCCAATTCCATAACCCAAACATACCAGAGCATACTGGATCATACCGGATCATGATGATCCAATCCAACCATAAACCAAATAACTTACTGGGACTAGAAGGATACCGGTAAATCAGCCAAAATAGATAGTGTTGACATCAATGATAAAAAATCAATGCAACACATAATCAATTCCTCCAAATGGCCAACAATCTCCCCCTTTGAAATTGATGGCAACACTAGATGTGAAAAACATCCAAGTGCCAAGAAAATCCAAGCAAGCATCCCCCAATGGAAGACAACCAACAATCTCCCACACAAAGATATAGCAATGAAGTTCTGAAACAAAGACCAAACTCCCCCTGTGAATGATATCTCTGTAAAGCTCTATTTTTCACATATATCTCTCCCCCTTTGACATCAATGTCATAAATCTGACAAAAATATCAAAGAAAACAAAAACCACTGAATCACAAGGCTAACTACTCCCCCTGACCAGTATCATCCCCACATCAATCTAGAAAGAATGGTATCCTTGATAATGCATACTGATGCTCTGCAAAAAGGATTAGAAAATCTGTTTGATGGCAACACACACAAGAGCACAAGAAACAAACGTTAGTGTTAGCAACAAAAGATTATCCTAAACAGGCATATCAAGAGAGATATTAAGCATGAAATAGAAAGCATATAAACATAGAATAAAATAGCTAATCAAGATGCTCATAGTTGCTCCTCCCTTGTTCCTCTCCTCTCCAAGTCCCAAATGAGTGTAGCTCTCAGCTTTTAGCACTAGCCATGGATGCCATATGGAGATTCAAGATAGTTGAATATGATAAGCAAATGCTATGCAAGTGTAGATAGTGATGCTATGAGAAAGCTCTATGCGAATGCCAGTATAACAACAATACTCTAATGCTTCTCCTTTTTGCTTGAGGAGAAGGGTTCTATTTATAGAAGAAATGGGGAAATGAAGGGTTAAGATTGAATGGTTTAATCAAGGGCCAAGTTTGAAAGTTGGGGATCCATGTGCACAATTGGCACCAATAAAATGGTGACAAGTGTCAACATAGGATTGGGTTGAGAGAAGAGGTTGGAGGCATTAAAGGCCTGAGAAGACCTCATGGTTATCTAGAGGCTAAGGGTCAAGTCCAAATTAAGATTACCCACTGGATTAAGAGTTAATCCAAGGATAAACCTTTGTGCAAATGTTTAAGAGATAATCATGGTCAAAGCATTAATGGCCTGATGAGACCTTTGGGTTGGGTAGAGGTTGAGTCAAAACAAATGTTTTAACCATGTGGGAGGGTTTGAGGTAACCATTAATGGTTATTGGAGACTTTGGGGATTAAGTGGTTGAAGGTTGAAAGCCTTCAATGGTTATCAAAGACTTTGAGCCATTTAGTGGTTGAAGGTTGAAAGCCTTTAGTGGTTATCAAAGACTTTGAGGGTTTGAGAAGTGACTTCCCTTTTGCTTAGGAATGTGACAAAGTTTAGAGAAGGGGTTAGGTTATTTAGAAGTGATTAGAAAATTCTAGAAGGGGTTTAGGCATGCAAGTGGATTTTGTAGGAAAATGCAAGTGGGAGAAATTTTGGTATTTTCAATTAAAATAAAATCATTTATTTCAATTAAATGGTGTAATTTGCATTTGGATAAATATTCAAATAAATATTAATTTATTTAAATGAGAAAAATGAAGATAAAGCATTAAAATGCTTGAAGACTTTGAGGGAAACCATTAAAGGCTTGAAGACTTTAAGGAAAACCATTAAAGTCTTAAGAAGACTATAGAAGGAAGCCATCAAGTTTGAAGACTTTAAAGCCATCAAGTTTGAATACTTTAAGGGAAACCATTAAAGGTTTCAAGTGGGTGAGGATAAATAGGATTTTAAATAAATAATTTATTTAAAATAGTTGTGCAACTTGCTTTTGTAGGAAAATACAAGTGGGTGGAGGATAAAGGTGATTTAAATAAATTATTTATTTAAAATAATTGTGCAACTTGCTTTTGTAGGAAAATACAAGTGGGTAGAGGATAAAGGTCATTTAAATAAATGATTTATTTAAAATAGTTGTGCAACTTGCATTTGTAGGAAAATACAAGTGGGTGGAGGATAAAGGTGATTTAAATAAATAATTTATTTATTTAAATGTGAGAGGTGGGATTTTGGGGGAATTTAAATAAATATTAATTTATTTAAATGTGAGAGAAGATTTAATTAAATAAATATGATTTATTTATTTAATTAATGGTCTGAATTTGGTTAAGTGAATTAAATCAAATAAATTGAATAATTTATTTAATTAATAGGAGAAGAGGGTTAAGATGAATTAATTAAATATTAATCAAATAAATACTAAGTATTCATTTAATTAAGTGGACAGATTTATGTGACTACACATACCAAACTTATGCCAAATAACATCAATCAGTTCTCTGTCAGAGGAGCAGAAACCCCTAATCTATCTCTGAGGTACTCAAATGATTCTTTAGGCAAAGGTTTAGTAAAAATATCTGCAATCTTCTCTTTAGTGTTCACATAAACCAGTCTAACCTCATTTTCTTCCACCTTCTCCTTCAAAAAGTTATACTTGATAGATATGTGCTTTGTCTTTGAGTGAAATACCGGATTCTTTGATATGGCAATAGCAGCAGAGTAATCACAATGAATAAATATCGGTCCAATGCAATGCACTTTAATGTCCTTCAACATTTGCTTCATCCATAGAACTTGTGTATAGATAGTGGCAGCAACAACATACTCACCTTCAATAGTAGATAAAGAAGTACATGATTGTTTCTTGCTAATCCATGAAACCAACTTCTTTCCAAGAAAGAAAGCTCCACTGGAAGTACTTTTTTGGTCATCAACATCACCTACCCAATCTGCATCTGTATATGCACATAAAGTAAAGTCATCATCCTTAGGGTACCATAAACCATATTCAGATGTACCTTGCAAATATCTAAAAATTCTTTTCACCGCACTCTCATGATTTTCTCTAGGATCAATCTAATATCTAGATGAAATACACATAGCCTTCATTATGTCAGGCCTAGTCTAGGTCAAATATAGCAGACCTCCAATCATAGACTTGTATCTGTAGGATTTACTGGTGCAGATTCATCTTTCCTTGACAATTTATCACTTGTAACCATAGGAGTACTTACCGGTTTAGAGTCTACCATACCAAATTTCTTCAACAATTCACTAGCATACTTAGTTTGACAGATGAAAATACCATTATCAGTTTGAGTAATCTGCAAACCCAAGAAAAATTTCATTTCCCCAATCATAGACATTTAAATTATTTCTCCATATTTTTATAAAATTTCATGCACAACTTATCTTCACCTCCAAAAATAATGTCATCAACAAAATCTTCAATAATCAATATATCATCATCAGTGACTTTATAATATAGATTGTTGTCAGCATTACCTTTAGTGAAACTAAGCTTCAAAAGATATTTATCTAACCTTGCATACCAAGCTCTAGGTACATGTTTCAATCCATATAAAGCTTTCTTTAACCTACAAACCATATTTTTATCATCTAAAAGTGAAAAGCCATCAGGTTTCTCAATATAAACTTCCTCATCAAGATCCCCATTCAACATCCATCTGATAAACTGTGTAGTTTTTTATGTGCAGAATAGGAAAGAAATAATCTTACAACTTCAATCCTAGCTACAGGTGCAAAAGTTTCACCATAATCAATTCCTTCCTTCTGAGAATATCCTTTACAAACCAATCTAGGTTTATTCCTTACAACTTGTCCATCTCCATTCAACTTATTTCTAAATAAGGCCAAGGAACTAAATTCCATGTGTTATTCTTCTCTATCTAATCTAATTCCTCTTCCATAGATTTCATCCAACATTCATCTTTACATGCTTCAATTATTGATACCGGTTCAACTTGAGAAAATAAATAGACCTCATTAGTTGCCAACTTCCTTCTTGTCATCACTCCATTGTTCTTATCCCTAATGATCTGATCTTCTGAATGATTCATCCTTACATACCTAGGAGTCTTCTGATTCTTTGTTCCTCTTCCCGGTTCTTTAGTTACTGTTGAATTTTTTGATACTGTCAGAGTAACTGGTTCAGCATTCTATTTTGATAAAGGTGTTATCGGTTCAGTTATGATCATTTCCATTGTTGGTTCTTGCTCATAAACTATGATTTGACTTATATTTAGTTCATCCACCTTGACAATATCTTGTTATAATATCTATATGCCTTGCTTTCATTAGAATAACCAAGAAATATTTTTTCACTTCTAGGATCAAATTTGCCAATGAAATCATCTCCCCTGATATAACATTTACTACCAAAGATCTTGAAATACTTAACTGTAGGTGTATTGCCAAACCATAATTCATAAGGTGTCTTGCAAGTTTCTCCTTTGATATGTACTATGTTGAATGTATAGAGTATTGTGCTCATTGCTTCTCTCCAATAGATATGAGGTAGATTAGCTTTCATCATCATTGTTCTAGAAGCATCCAAGATAGTTATGTTCTTCCTTTCCACAACTCCATTTTGCTGAGGTGTCCAAGGAGCAGAAAATTGTCTCCTTATGTCATGCTTCTCACAAAAGTTATTAAACTCACCAGATGTGAATTCTCCACCATGATCTGACCTTAAACATTTTAAACTTTTCAAAAGCCTCATATTTCTCCCTTAAAAAAGTAACCCACATCATTCTAGAATAATCATCAATGATTAGTATAATATATCTATGACCTTGAAAACTTTTAACTCTAGCAAGGCCACACAAATCAGTATGAATAAGATCAAGAACATCATTAAATTTGTCTTGTATACTCTTAAAAGAGAATCTGACATGTTTTCCTAGTTGGCATTCTTTACATATCGAATTATAGGGCTTCACAATCTTAGGTATATCTCTAAGTGCCTTAGTTGAACTGATCTTTACAATGCAATCAAAATTCACATAAAATAGGCTTTTATGCCATAGCCAACTCTCATCAATTTGTGCAATCAAACATGTCTTCTCATAGGAATTCAAATGAAATATATTACCTTTTGTTTGTGTATTGGTTGCAATCTCCAACCCAGATCTATTAATGATTTTGCATTTTCCATCCTTGAATTGTAATTGAAATCCCTTATCCACCAATTATCCTACACTCAAAAGATTATGCCTTAAACCTTTAACATGATAAACATTATCAGTATTTTTCTTACCATCTAATGATATAGTCCCTTTTCCCTTTATCATACATGATTTGTCATCTACAAATCTAACTAGACTGCCATCAAATTATTGCAAAGATAGAAACTTCCTTTTATCTTCAATCATATGATGTGAACATCCACTGTCAATTACCCATTCATCCTTATCTTCAATTTTAGCAGCAAGTGCCTTAAAATTAGGTACATTCTCTTCCAGTGCTAGAACATCTTCCTTGATAGCCAAGAATACCCATTCCTTTCCATTGTTGGAACCACTAGCAAAGCCTTGTGCCAGTTTATCATCAAAATCAGTCACACCTTCCTCATCCGCTATGTAGCATGATTTATCTTTGTTTTTCCTATACTTATACTTGTTCTGATATCCAGGGTTAGGCTTAAAAGATCTTCTAGCTCTCTCTTCAAACCTTGAACTCCTTTCAGGACATCTAGATGCAAAATGACCTATCTTATTACATATAAAATATTTAAAAGGTGCTTTTCCTTCATACTTACTTCCTACCAGTCCTTTACATACTCTTCTAGCAAATAGGGTTTCAAGTTGCTCAAATTCTTCATCTTCTCTCTTCATATCATCCAATTCCCTTGCATATAAAGCTTTCCAATCTTGCTTGTCAGTTGATGATGTAGATGCATGAAAAGAAGGTTCATACTTCACAGCTCTAGAAGGTCCAAATTCTTCAAGCTCAAAAGTAGATAATTTCTTAACCAAGGTATCTCTATTGACAAAAGTATTAGCCATTATTCTCAATTCATTAATTGTAGTAGCCTTCATCTTGTAAGTCAGTGGTAAAGCTCTCAGAACTTTAGAAACTATTTCATCTTCACTCAGAGTTCCACCACAACATTGAATTCTCATAACACTTTCATTTACCCTTTCCATGATTGCAGTAATCCTTTCATCTTCCTCCATCTTCAAGTTTTCATATCTCACCCGGTAACCATCAAGTTTAGCAATCTTAATGGTAGGGTCACCTTCATTAAGAGTCCCCAACTTGTCCCATATAGCATTTGCAAATGATTTGTCAGTTAATCCCTTATTTGTTGATCAGACATTGCACACAAGAGGGATTCTCTTTCTCTACAATCATTCTCAAGCTTCATATCCAAGTTTACCAGAGGAGGATTTCTAGATGCCAAATTATATGGTATAACACCATTCTTTATGATTTCCCAAATTTCCTTACGAAGACATCTCAAATGAGTCTCCATCTAAATCTTCCATACTCTGTGATTTGTTCCATCAAGCCTAGGAATATCTCTCTGAAAGATAGCAGCAGATGAACTAGATGAACTTGAACTGTTAGTCACCATAGGATCTTCCCAAGTGGTTAAGCTTCTACAGAGAGGACCAGAGCTCAGATACCAATTGTTAGATAGTTCAAATAACTGGGAGACAACTGAGAGGAGGGGTGAATTAGATGTCACCAGATTATCGGAACCTTAAGCATTTAAAACTTTAATACCAGAACCCAAAAGATCAATATCGGAATGCATAAACCAATTACTGAAATAACAAATTAACCAATTAAGCATAAACAACAATCAGAGAATAAATACCATCCACATGACACCAATATTTGTACGTGGAAAACCCAATAAAGGGAAAAACCATGGTGGGAAGCCTACCCACAGTCAGATAATACTTCTGTAGCAATTATGTCATTACAATTGAGGGGCTTGCACTTGCAGGAAGGCCAACAACCTACAACATACTTCTCATCACAAAAGGAGTCTCACTGACTACATAGAAATCCAGACTACAATCCAGAGGAATGAATGAACTACAAAGATAACATCTCCTATGCTTGAGTACAGTTTCAGTTAAGCTAAATACTAGAGGACTAAATCCTCTTACATAAACCCAACTCGATCACCAATGATCGACCGAATCCTCTGCTTGAATTATTATTACATTATTTGCTCCTATTTCATTTCATATCCCTTACACCATATATATACAAACCCTCGACCACAAACAATAAGGTCGGCCACCAAACAATAAAATAATTACATAATTACAAAACATGTCGGACAGAGACCAAACAAATAATATCCAACCCAAAATACATCTTGGAAACACATCGAGAAGTCCAATCCACACGTTACATTAAGCTGGTCCATAACCTTGATAATACCAAAACCCAATATAGGTCCACACACACTAAAGCAATGATCCCAATCAACTAAGTCTCGAACATGATCACCATCAACATACTGAATCTCCACTAGAAGCCACACCAAGACCACTTATGCATATCATCAAATATCTTCAACAAAGCTCTATCAGTGAAACCCTCCCCAAAACAACAAACCAATCTTACCATCATACAGGATAACATCCGATCATCAGATCAAAACCAACTAACTGAACATGAATCTGAGTAGCATGAATAAGACAATTCCATAACCCAAACATACTGGAGCATACCAGATCATACCGGATCATGATGATCCAATCCAACCAGAAACCAAATAACTTACTGGGACCAGAAGGATACCAGTAAATCAACCAAAATAGCTAGTGTTGACATCAATCATAAAACATCAATGCAACACATAATCATTTCTTCCAAATGGCCAACAATCTCCCCCTTTGGCATTGATGACAACACTAGATGTGAAAAACATCCAAGTGCCAAGAAAATCCAAACAATCCTCCCCCAATGGAATACAACCAACAATATCCCACACAAAGATATAGCAATTAAGTTATGAAACAAAGACCAAACTCCCCCTGTGAATGATGTTTCTGTAAAGCTCTGTTTTTCACATACATCTCTCCCCCTTTGACATCAATGTCATAAATCTGACAAAAATATCAAAGCAAAAACAAAAACCACTTAATCACAAGACTAACTACTCCCCCTGAGCAGCAACATCCCCACATCAATCCAGAAAGAATGATATTTCTGATAATGCATATTGGACTGATGCCAAATAACATCAATCAATTCTCTGTCGGAGGAGCAGAAACCCCTAATTTGTCTTTGAGGTACTCAAATGTTTCTTTAGGCAAAGGTTTAGTAAAAATATCTGCAATCTACTCTTTAGTGTTCACATAAACCAGTCTAACCTCATTTTCTTCCACCTTCTCCTTCAAAAAGTTATACTTGATAAATATGTGCTTTGTCTCAGAGTGAAATATCGGATTCTTTGATATGGCAATAGTAATAGAGTTATCACAGTGAATATCTATCAGTCCAATGCAATGCACTTTAATGTCCTTCAACATTTTCTTCATCCATAGAACTTGTGCACAGTTAGTGGCAGCAACAACATACTCATCTTCAGCAGTAGATGAAGAAGTACATGATTGTTTCTTGCTAATCCATAAAATCAACTTCTTTCCAAGAAAGAAAGCTCCACTGGAAGTACTTTTTTGGTCATCAACATCACCTGCCCAATCTGCATCTATATATGCACATAAAGTAAAGTCATCATCCTTAGGGTACCATAAACCATATTCCGATGTACCTTGCAAGTATCTAAAAATCCTTTTCACCAACATATAATCTACAATGAGATCTTACACCATATATATACAAACCCTCAACCACAAACAATAAGGTCGATCACTAGACAATAAAACAATTATATAATTACAAAACATGTCGGACAGAGACCAAACAAATAATATCCAACCCATAAGACATCCCAGAAACACATTGAGAAGTCCAATCCACATATTACATTAAGTCGGTCCATAACCTAGATAATACTAGGACCCAATATAGGTCCACACACACTAAAGAAATGATCCCAAACAAATAAGTCTTAAACATGATCACCATCAGCATCCTGAATCTCCACTAGAAGTCGCACCAACACCACTTATGCATATCATCAAAGATCTTCAACAAAGCTTTGCCAGTGAAACCCTTGCCAAAACAACAAACCAAGCTTACCAACATACTCGATCACCAGATCAAAACCAACTGACTGAATATGAATTTGAGTAGAATGAATAAGCCAATTATATAACCCAAACATACCAGAGCATACCGGATCATGATGATCCAATACAACCAAAAACCAAACAACTTACTAGGACTAGAAGGATACCGGTACAACAACCAAAACAACTAGTTTTGACATCAATGACAAAACATCAATGCATTACATAATCAATTCCTCCAAATGGCCAACAAAAATGCATATCCAATAATCAAGTGAATATTTTTCAGGTGGTTATCTATGTCTTGTAGACCTTTGAACAAGCTGAGTTGGAATTTCTTCCTCATCTTCTGAAGATTCAAAGCTAGACGAGATCTCCTTAACTCCTTGCCTATCTATGGGTCTCAATTCAACTCTTTCGAGCATAGAAGGAAATGAATCATGTATTCTTGTTTAGTTTGTTTTGTCTACAATGTAACAAAAAAAAGCTTAGTTTCTCTAAAATTAACACTTCTACTATGTATTACCTTCTATGCAATGGAGTCCCAAAGCTCATATCCTTTCACACCATAACTATATCCAATGAGATACATTTCACAACATTGTTTGACAACTTTATTAGTTTCTCTTTTGGATCATGTGCATATGCCTCACAACCAAATACTCCAATATGTCTTAATGCAGGCTTATGACCCAGCCACACCTCCATAAGCATTTTATCAATAAGATCTTATGTAGGAGACCTATTAATTAGGTAGCTCAAAGTGACAACATTTTTGCCACAAAACTTTTGTTCCAGACTAGCACCACTCTACATATCCTAGCCTTCTCCATCAACATCCTATTCATTCTTTCTACAACTCCATCTAGTTGTAGACAATATGGAGTTGTCCTTTATCTATGAATGCCACAATCTTTCCAAAATCTATTAAAATCATTAGAGAAAAATTCACTGCCAATATTAGTCTGCAAATATAATTTGTGGATTTATTAAAAAAATTAGATTTACTCTTTAAAAAATATATCCATATCCTTCTACTTAATTCATCAATAAATGAAACATAATATGTGGATTTTCCAATGGAAGGAACATTTACAAGACCAAACACGTCAGAATGAATAAGATCCAAAACACCACAAGATTTATGAAACCTTGAGTAAAATTAAACATGGTTTTGTTTTCCATAAATGCAATGCTCACAAAAATCAAAGTCAAGATTACAATCATTCAAAACTTCTACAAGGTTTTTATTTTTCAAGGTCCTTAGATCCTTTTCTCCAATGTTTCCAAGCTTCTAATGACATAACAAAATTTTCTCTACAAGTATCTTTTCTTTGTAAGAAAGAGAACACTTAGGTACCCAAAAGCCATGTTCATTTATTGAAGGTGAACCCTCAAATCTTTCAATGAAGTATCCATAGTTTTTCTTTTCAAAGAAGTGTTATTACACTCACTAGTGTATACTTATAGCTTATACAATGTGTCAAATATGACACCTCTATAAATCATCATATCACCTCTAACCATTTTAAATCTTGCATCTAAAAAGACTACCTACAAAATTGCATCTATCATTTTTCTCACAGATAACAAATTTTGTTTTAGTCCAAGGATATGCAACAAACCACTAATCCTTTTTACTCTACCATCAAGAATCCTAATTCTAATTTTACCATGACCAACAATATCTAAATGAGAATCATCGCCCAAGTTCACCTTACCTCCATTAAATTCTTGTTATTCAGAAAACCAATCTCAATTGGAAGTCATATAAAAAGATGCACCTAAGTCAATTAACCATGTAGCATTACATGCATCACAATCTTTCTTAGATCAAACTCAGAATTAGAATCAAACTTCATCTTTTCTTCTTTGCAAACCTTATGGAAGTGTCACGATTTAGGGGGTCGTTGTTTGTCATCCCATAGAATTGTAAGGTCACATCCTTTCTTTAGCTAGTTGTAATTTTATTAGCAGCTAAAATGAGTCAAGATTCATGAGTAGTGAAAATGGGGATGGGGGAGTACCCCTACTATTCTATGGGAATTAGTTGGAGGAATATCATGGGGGATTCCACCTTTCCCCACCCCCCTATGGGAATAATTTTATAGCATTACCTTTAGGTAGACTTAGGTTGGTTGGTAATAACTTAGGAGCGGGTAACTCTGCTAGAGACTGTCTCTTCGATTTAGTTAGGGTGGGTTTGGGTGCCTAATATTTGGGTACCAAAAACTACTTGGACCAACCCAGATAGGAATAGCAGGGTTCCTTTCTTCAATGGCTATTTCTTCTTTCTTCTCAAAAATTAAGATTCTTGTAGAACTTGATGATAATCTCCTTATCATCAAATTTGGGAAATGTAAGTGCAATTCTAGGCTTAATTTCCCATTTTTTTGTAATTCCAACAAATGCCTTTGGACTTTCTAGGAGATTTAGATCTTCCTCTAGACTTAGATGTATCACACTTCTCATTCTTTTTGCCTTTTTTGTTGGGTCTTCCCTGAATAGTTAGGGCTTCCTTGAAATTGATGGATAACTTTATTTGCATCTCTTCAACAATCAAGGAACCTACCACATCTTTAGACTTCAAAACAATAGAAGTGCTACCAATAGCCATAGCAAGATAATCCCATGAATCAAGAAAAGAGTAAAGAAAGATTTTATATTTCTCCTCTACTAGGCCAACATTGGGGCAAAGAATAAGAAAGATTGAATGCTTTATAATGAATTTTAGTTTGGTCTATATGTGTCAATTTGGGGGTGTATATGGGGAAAATGGATAGTGAAAAACAACAATATTGAAAGAATATCAAGGATCAACCACAAAAACCCTAGCCTAACAATGAAAGAAATCCATCATACACAAATGAAGATACCTAAGACCATGCAAATAAATAATAAATCAAATATACCATTCACATGTCAAGTAGGGTTTCAATATCCATTTCTTCCTATCTCCATTGATCTTCTTTGATATATTTTCTCTCAAATTTTATGTATGCACAAGAGCTCAACAAAGAATGGAAATGTGGTTGATAGCTTAATTGCAAGAAGGCTTGATTTTGTCATTAGGTTTTTTGATAATGAAGGAGAGAACCCTCTTATATATAAGACACTTTAGGAAATGGAGGGATAAGATTGAGAGGTGTAAAGATAAATGGTCGGCTAGGATTAAAGGGTAGGTAGAGGAAATAATTAAATGGTGAGAGGGTAGGTGGTGTAGGAATTAAGCTTGATGAGTGACATGTGTCATGGGTAGAAAAGGCTAATGAATTAATTAAATAAATAAAGATTTATTTAATTAATAGAGGAAGTAGGATCAATGAAATAAATAAAATATTTATTTATTTTAGGAAAAGTGCAATTTAAATAAATAAAAGTATTTATTTAAATGAGAAAAGGCTTAGAAGAGAATTAATGAATTAATTAAATAAATAAAGATTTATTTAATTAATAGAAGACTTGGGATAAAATAATTAAATAAATAAAAATATTTATTTAATAAAATAGGACAATTTTAGGTGTCTACATTTTTCCTCTCTTTGAGACAATGCAGCTTGTCACGTTGGCTCAAAGAAGATAAGATAAACTGATACAAAGTTTCCCCATGATGGGAATGATATGCCCCCTCGAGAGATTGAATGAATAGATTGAGAGGGGTTGTAGAAAATCTCTCGATAAGAAAGAAAGGCTAGAAAAGACTGACAAGATAGGGTGACAAGGTCACGTAGGAAAGAGACTGACACAGGGAAGGATTAATGACACGGGAGACTAGGTTTAAGTAGGCTATAAGATAAGGCCACAATGAAAACATCCTCATTTGCGTCTACACACTTAGGAGATCAGAGTGCAGAGAGAGAGCTTAGAGCAATCAAACCAGTTAGCGATGATGGATAGATTTCATAGATTCGATCGAGTCCAATGATATCAGAGACCAGATGACATGGGTGAGCCGGTAAGTACCTCAAAGCCTCTTTGTACATTTTGACATTTATTGTTGTCATTAATGCATTTTAGGATTGATAAACAAAAATACAAAATCGATGTTTTGCAATAGAAATGCGTCCAGTTCAGTGTCAGGCACGTCTAGGATGGATAGTCGTGTTTAGGTTAGGTATGATCGCATTTGTGAATGTAATTACATCTATGTTCAGTGAGGACACGTCTGTGTGAAGAAAACATGTCTATGTCACAAAGATGCGTTTGTGTAGGATAGTGGCCTGTCTGTGATGTTTAGGCGCATCTAGGGAAATAAAACATGTTTAGGTTGATAAAAACCACGTCTACATTGTTAAAATGTGTTTGTGTCTAAGTGGGCACATGTCGGCAGTTTTTTGATGAACATACATTGTCTATTGGATAAGATGCTGAGAGGATACACTCAAGAAGGTGTCCAAGGAAGACAAAGTGAGAGATAGGATAGAATAGACAATTTTATGATGAACATACATTGCCAATTGGATAAGTTGTTGAGAGGATACATTGAAGCGGGGCCTTTAAATAGGATCAAGTATAATGAGATAAACATATACACTAGGATGTAGTTCCATGTGATAGACATGAGCACTAGGATAAAAGTAGCATTATGTGATAGACACGAGTACCACTAGGATTGAAATGATTTGTTTGGTTGGATGTAGGAGTACTTGCCACAGATAGAGTCATAGGAGAGATTCCCTATGACACAGAGGTTGTGACCTGAGTTGACCTTTCAGGAGCAAGTAGTTGTCGAGGGTATGGGTTTGAGACACATCATGTATCTGTTTGAGATTCGGGTGAATAGAGGATTATTGACTGCTCTAGCATAGAGATGGCACTCTGAGACTTGTTCATTTCATTTGTTAACTGGTGAGATGTTAGTCACTTTAGAGGATGTTTATAGGATCCTAAGGATACTTATCCATGGTGAGTTGGTGCCATATGATAGAGAGGGAGACATGGATTCAATGAGATCTCTTTGGAGACTGAGAGCTAGAGATGAGATTGGGACATGTTAGTTGGGATGTGATGCTAGCTACTAGATGCAGACTATAGGTAGTAGTCAAAGGGGTGATTAGTGGCTACCTATGTCCAGATAGGGTGACATGAGGTATGGTTGTTGGTTGCAGGAGGACTCTAGAGACATCGGTGATAGAGAACACTAGATATGCATGGGATCCATGTGTATTAGCACATTTATATCATGAGCTTCACCAGTTTGTGTATCTCAGTAGCTGTGGGTTAGGTTGTGAGGTGACTCTACTACAGGTGTGGTCATATGAGTACATTGCAATGACGAGACTAGTGCACTTAAGAGGGAGAGGGCATGGAGAGTCCTTTGCACACTTGTACAATATGATTATCTCACAACCATGAATTGGGAAGGTGGACTATTGGATATGGGTTATAGATGACATAGATAGTGTCATATGGAGACCCTATTTGGACTGTGACGACTGGGAGGTGGATGCCACAAAGATTCTTTATGTTTTTTGAAACAGGTATCTGATTGGGTGGATGCCTTATATACTTGACACGCATCTGATTGATAGGGTATGCAAGCAGTTTGGGGGGTAGCAGAGGATGCCTTGGGGATCAAGAGAGTTTGCACAAACGGTGCGGGAGTAGGCTCACTGGAGGTCGCTTTTGTCCTCTGATGTTGCATTTACTCAGTTTGAGTACATGGTTCTGATGCCTTGTGATCTACTAATGGATATAGTTGACACAGGTATAGATGTAGAGTATGATTCTTATTTTGTAGCACATCCAGTACCAAGTTTGACAGATCCAGATGAGCTTGTGGTGGTAGAGGGAGATGGAGGAGGTAGAGGAGAGGAGTAGCAAGGAGGGTGGTGAGGGATAGGGGTGGACAGAGGGATGGTGGAGAGAGAGCTGAGGAGAGGCAGGATCCACACGTAGCGAGACTACCGAGGCCACCAAGGGGTAGAGGAGGATAGGTGCTACAGGTTAGTGGATAGGTACAGGGATAGGTACTAGGGAGAGATTCCCAGGGACATGTATAGGGATAGGTTGGATAGGAGGAGCATGAGCTACTAGCGTTGTGAGAGATTGCAATTGGGCAAGCCAATGAGATCGAGGATCAAGAGAGAGACATGACTTGATTGAGGCGACAATTAGAAGAGATGCAAAGGGAGTGGGATCAAGCTATCCAGAGGTACACTGTGGCTAAGGAGGCACTGAGGGTAGGCAGGAGAGCAATTGAGGACATAGGGGCTAGTTATGCATATGTCCTGTAGGAAGGAGAGGACATAGCCTATTGGACAGATCCGTATTACGTAGTTGTTCCTCTAGAGTTGAGAGCTAGGAGCTTCAAGAGAGCTTCCAAGATGACTACAACATGGGGGAGAGACCAACGATAGGCATCCAATGGCAGACTTATGGTTCCACCCACACCACCAGGAGTAGGAGATAGAGGAAGTGATCCTGGAGAAGGACCTTTGAGAGCTTAGACTCCTTCAACACCCGCTGGCTCCGAGGGAGGGTCTTCATCATATCCCTCTTGGATCCATTTGTATCAGTTTTTGTACAATGATGTAGACACCTTTGGGTGATTTAATAGCCATATATGATATTGACATCATTGTATTATGACACATTATTTTTTGATATATATATATATATATATATGAGATGACTCATTCCTTGCGGAAGCTATATGCATGTGTACTATGTGTTTGACTCTATATGTTGATACAGTTTATGATACTTATGATATGGATGCAAAATATGTACATGATGAAATGCAATATGTTTTTGTTCTTTTCTATTTTTATAATGCAAATGTGAATGTAAATGTACTACATGTAAATGGATGTATGATTATTAACATGCTATGATTATTTACATGATGAGAATACAAATGTATATATGATATGCTAATCAATGGTGTATGAAGGATGTAATGCAATTATGATATTTATATGCAAAGTAGATATTTTTGGTGTGTCATTATACTCAGTCATGTGATAGCGGGCTACATAGACTCAAGAAGGACGATGGAGATCAATCAAGAAAGGGGGATGGAAGATAGAAGATATGGAAGTGAAAGAGCTTATTGTGCCTTATCATCATTGAGCTTTATTATGGAAAATAGGTTATGACAATCGAGGTATAAGTTCAACCCAGAAAGTCATTGTACCCGTTTGCATGGAGATTAGATAGTCGCAAATAAGGAATGCGCCAGTTCACACTAGACTCATAGTGTCCTCATATCCTTGGACAAGCCATAGAATTACTAAGAGACAATCAACAAACAACAAAATGATAGGTGAACATACCCCATCCTTACCTTTCTATTTAAAGACATCCTAGAGATATAATCTCTAGTCAGAGACATCCTAGAAAAGCTAAAAGACATGTCACCAAAAGATAAAATTAAAAGAAAACTAAGACTTGACACCAACACCACAATGAAATCTTCAAGTTATTTGTGTTTCTTGCCACATATTTGTTGGATTTGGCTATCCATTGTTTTTGCTAGGATATGTTGTTGTCATTGATTTCAACATATTTCCATGAGTTATTCCGGTGAGCTTGGGAAAGATTTTTTGATCCGGTTTGTAATTATTTGTTTACCGGTTTCTGTCAGTATTCCCTCTAGTATATTCTGGTGTGATCAGATCTTGTGCTGATATTTTGGATTATTGTTTGAGATGATCTTGTGTATCTTCTTTTCAGATGGTTCGTGATTTGGTGCTCCACAAGTTATCTTTCTTCGTGACAGTTGCTAATTGGTTGTGTTCTTGAGCTTGAAGATGCTGACAAATGAAGATTTGAAAAGAGATGTTGGTGCAACTATTCTAGATGATTATAAAATGCTTAATGGTGTTTCTTAGTCATGTCCTATTTATTTTGACAATTTGCATAGATCGTTGAATGAGATTTTGGTGATTTCTTTGAACCGGTGATAAGTTGTGTGTTATGCAGTATTTTTGGTGGTATAACGTATTGCAGTTGATATTGGCAGGATTTTTGATGGATGTAATTGTTTGGGAATTTGAATTAGGTCCATGCTATGTAATGTAAATCATAATATTGGTCTGGTGGTCGATCTTTGTATTGTGATGTAATTTTTGTAATTATGAGTTAAGGGTTGAGGGTTTAGCCAACCTTGTTATCAAGGTTGATGATCTGTATATATAGGTGAGATGCTTATGTAATTTAGGTGTCAATATTGTGTCTGCATTATCAGAGAGAGATAAATCTGTGAACAGGGATATACCATTCAGTGAAGTGTTGTGGTGAGTTTTGGTGTTGTAGGGTAGATAACTGTGCTTAACCAGAACAGTCATCAGGCATTTGTAGATGTTGTTATTGCAGTTCATTCCTTCTGGATTGTAGTCTAAACATTTTGTAAGTTACTGAGACTTCCCTGAGGGTTGTAGGCTTATGGGCATATATATTTTGAGTAATGAGCTCTAGGCAGTGTGCATGAATGCATGTGCATTCCCCATTATAATATTTTCACATACTACTACAGAGCATCATCTTATTGTGGGTAGGTTCCCACCATAGTTTTTCCCTTAACTGGGTTTTCCACGTCAAAATCTTGGTGTTGTGTGTTGTGTTGTTAATTTGCTTATTTGTTATTGTTGTGGTTTATCAGTTAATGTTTTGGAAGTTTAGTTTGTTGTTTATCTGGTGAAGATTGATTCACCCCCCCCCCCTCTCTCAGTCTTCCTTCTTGATTGCTACTAATAGTTAACATGTTTGATTTGGTCACAATGTTGTCCTCTAGATAAAGGAAAGATCATGTTGAAACCCATGTTGTTACCAAAGTATGCTGAAATATTTGATTTGTTGAAAGCCCACTGCTTCTTGTGTCTCATCTGAAACTGACTAGATCCATGAAACTGATACTTTATTGCAAAGAAGAATGGAACTTTATTATGGATTGGTCTTGCAAAGGACTTCTTATTGTGGATTGGTGAAAAGAAGGAGGAAGAAAAAGATGATACTCCTCAAAACATGTGGTGCTTAGGGTGCCATTTCCATCACTAGGTTTAGGATTTTGCCCCAGTTATATATTGGACCTAATTTATTATTGAAGGAAAGGGGTGAAAAGGGAGGTTTATTATAAATGGATAACCAATCTTAGGTATATCAATAACAAGCCATGATGGAATGGGTAAATTTATTATAGAGGGATAGGTTGTGAGTGTGTGCAAAGTGAAAGGGTGAGATTGAATCTTGGAGGGAGGAGCAATGTCTCTACGCATGGCGATAGTAACTCGGTTTTTACCACGGTACTTTCCTAGGGCACCACCGAAGTGGTTTTCACCATTAGATGAATTTATTTTTCTTTAATTTTTTTGATTTTTTTTTTTGTATTTTTGATATTTTTTTTATTCTTTTATATTTTTCAATTACGATATTCTCAAAAGCTATGTGTAAAACCTGCAAAGGTGCATGTTGTTAATCAGATCTTCCAAAGGTTCTCCATCTGGTGTTGAGAGCTGATATGCATCTGATCCATAGACTATTGTGATGACATAAGGACCAAGCCAATTGGCTCAAATTTTCCTTTCTTTTCTCGGTCCTATTGATTCTTAGGATTCTCTCTCAATACTAAGTCTCCCACCTCAAATGTGTGAGGCTTTACCTTATCATTGTAGCTGTGACGTTCCTTGATGGAATGATATGTTTCTCAAGTGACTATCTTCCTTAATAAAGGAACTGAGATATAATTACTAATGTGTGAACTACATAGGCTCATATGCACGTCACCTAAAGAAGTTTGGGAATCCCTAAAAACAAAGTCCTTCAAGGGAAGTTCCATTAAAGGTCCATTCATGTGATGTATTTCCAAAAAGGGTGGATGAGGAATGAAGGCTTATGATTTCAAAATGAAGTGAAAGTAGGATAGCATGATGGAGACTTAGGATCAACAAGTATTCTTTTTGACTTGAAAGTTTAGAAATTTTGCCCCTAGTTATTTTGATATTAGGGGAGATCAACTCTTGTTCTTTTTCCTTTATAGGATTTTTATCCTTGACTTTGTTTTTTGCAGATTCCAATAGCTTTTGATTTTGATTTGGACTAAAGGACTTTTCTTTATTTTTGACTTTTATATTTTTCTTTTCAAAGCTTGATTTTTTATCCCCAATGAGTAAGGGCTTTTGTAATTCTTGTTGATCCAAATCTAGAAGTGGAGTGGAAATGGAATGAGTGGATGATATGGTAAGGCTATAGGTTTTTTCAAGAGGGTTGGTGATATATTCAACAGATTCTTTGTTGGAACCACTCTTAGGACTATTGATATCAAGAGCTACTTGCACCACTAGAGGATATTTGCATTCAGATTTAGTAGCCACAACACTAGGTAGTTCACACCCAATTCCTTGATATTGCAAATTGTTTGTGGGTTGTTCCTATCAATTAAATGTCTTAGAAGATAGTGGGAGTTGATCAACATGAAATATACACTCACCACATCCCATGTCTTTAAACTTTGAATTTTTCTTTGATCTTTGTTTGTTTGGATGTAGAAGCTTTCAAGGATTCTAGATCCACATAGGTTGACGATGGAGTTTCTTCTCTATTAATTGGAATTATTATCTCTGATCTTGGTTG
Source organism: Cryptomeria japonica (assembly GCF_030272615.1). Taxonomy (NCBI): domain Eukaryota; kingdom Viridiplantae; phylum Streptophyta; class Pinopsida; order Cupressales; family Cupressaceae; genus Cryptomeria; species Cryptomeria japonica. The sequence goes on from NC_081415.1 coordinate 561,488,334, forward strand.
TAGGTTATTGCAATATATGAGTGGATTTGGATCACCCTTTATTGTTACTTCAACTCCATTGTGTGGGAACATGATACATTGGTGATATGTTGAGAGAACGGCTCTCAATTCATGAATCCATGGATGTCCCAAGAGTATATTATATGTGAGCCTAAATCAAGGACTTGACATACCACATCCTTCGTAACTAGCCCAACTCTAAGAGATAAGGTGACTTTTCCCTTGGATGAGCGCTCTTCGTCATCATATGCTTTAATGGTGATTGCATGTGTAGAATTCACAAGCTTTTCAAAATATCCCAATTTCTTAATAGTATTCAATGTACAAATGTTCAGACCTGCTCCTCCATCTATCAAAACTCATTTTATTCAATTTTTATGGAGAAAGGCTTCAATATGTAGAGGTGCATTGTGAGGATAGGTTACGGATGCATCAATATCTTTTGTGAATGTAAGGCTATGTAGAACAGAAAGGTATCCCATCATGGCTTGAAACTGGACCACATTCAGATCAGTAGGTATGGAAGTTTCTCTCAATACTTTATTAAGGATAGCCTTATGTGAAGGGGATATGTGTAAAATCTTAAGGATGGATATGAAGGTAGGTTTTTTCCCTAGCTAATCTATAAGGTCATACTCATTCTTTGTGGATGAAGAAGTTGTGGGCTTGGATGGAACACCTTGCAAGGTGACTTTACCTCGATGGGCTATGATATTACATTTGGAGGTTTCATTTTTGGCAGATGAGGAAGATGGTCTAATGCCTTTCTAAACAACTTTACTCCTTTGGGTAGAACCTTTGGGAGTTTTTTCCTTTATGATAATGGTTGAAAGATGATTGTCCATTGAAATGTGATTAATAGTAGAATCATAATCATAGGGTGTCTTGGTATAATTAGCTTGATTATTTGTAGTTTTGGATTTTCCTTTGTCATGTTTAGGAAATGGCTCCTTGAACATTGCATGCTCTTCATTAGAGGTATGTCCATAAATTTCTATGTCACCTTTGTCAATGAGATTTGTATGATATTCTTCAATCTGTGACAATTTCTACTTAGACTCCCTTTACTCTTGTGATATTTACAATATTCATCATTATTCCATCAATTTGGTTTTACTTTTAGCTCATATGGTGGATTATCTTGTAGTTTTATTTGCCACTAACTTCTTGAATGTTATTTCAATAATTTCTCTTAACGGAATGTATTTCCTTCGAGGTTTTGATTGCCTTTGATTTTTCACTTGATCATTCATATTGGATGAGCTTGCACCAGGGAAGGTTATCTTAGGTTTCACAACATTTGCATCTACTACCCCGTCATTGACTGTGTTCTTATTCTTGTTCCTAAAACAGGGTTTGTCTTTCCCATTTGACTCCTCTTTGTTCTCTTTGAATATATTAATGACACCTTATTTGATAAGGACTTTCTCTATTTCCAATCCTTTTTTAATGACTTCTTTGAAGGTAGACAAACAAGATTTTCTTAGCTCATATCCAATATCCTTGTTGATGTTTTGAGTGAACATTTCTACCATTTTTTTTGGTCGGATATCACAAGAGCATCAACTAGAAAGACCTCTCCATCGCTGTAAGAATGAAGCAGAAGATTCCCCATTTTTTTGCTTAGTATTGCATAAGGTAACCACTGACACGTCTTTTTTAATGTTATATGAAAAGTGTTGTATAAAAGCCTCTACTAGATCACTCCATGACTTAATTCCAGGGGGAAGTTGGGAGAACCATTCCATTGCTTGGTCACCTAATATTTGTGGGAACAATATCATCAAGTATGTTTCTTCTCCTGCTACCTCAATTCAAGCTATGAAAAACTATCTTATGTGTTCCTTAGGGTCCCCTTTGCCTTTGTATTTATCAAATTTTGGTGTCACAAAATGTGGAGGAAATGGAGACATTGGAATGCTTCTATCAAATGGGTAAGGACATATGTCTTTCATTGTGTATTGTTTCTTTGGTGTATTCATGTTCACCATTTGCTTTTGTAAATCCTTAATCTATTGTTGCAAGTCATTCTTGGGTGGTTCCTTTTCTCTTTGAGCTAGTCCCATGTTTGAGCCATCGAGTGGAGGAGGGATATAATGCATGTATGGATGGTATTGATCATAGATATGTTTATATGGAGGAGGGACATAGTTATAGCTTGCATATGGACCACTTGGTATGGTGTTGTAATGAGGAGCACTAGGTCTAGGTTGATACATGTCAAGACCATGAAGATAGGAGGTATCATAAGAGTGATCTTAAGTATTGCCCCCAAATCTGACACGGGGTTTCCTCATGTCATGATTTTGAATATTTGCTTGAGTGTAATGGTATGAATTGGTATTATCTTGGGTATCATCATGGTAATTGTGAGATTTTTCCATGATCAAGAGCTCAATGAAAAGTACAAAATAGAGAGACAAAATATTGATAGGAATAAATTGTATTCTATCAAGAGAAAATACTGATCAACTGGATCATCAAAAGTTCTTACATACGGTCAATATGAGCTTGCTTATATAGGCAAGGCTATATGGATATGTGAGCACACAAACATGACATGTGGCTCAATGAGAAAAAAGGGTAGGTAGGAAATAGGTGTGGTAGGTAGGAGATACCATAAAATATTCCACATGAGGTGGATCACCCGTCGAAGGTGGAATTATCACTCCACAATAAGTAGATAAGATAAAGTAATAACAAGATCACATCATAAAAGGTGGAAATATCCTAAAACACACTATCCCAATGTGGCACAAACACTCGAGTGTCATATGAAAACTACTATGAAATGCATTATCCTAAGTAAACTTAAGTAAGGTGTAATAATATCCAACATGAATAAATAATTACACCAACACCCCCCCTTAAGTGCAACTTAGGGGAATGCACTTAAGTCTACAATGAAACTAAGCAATGCAAGATGGGTCTCGGCTACTAGGATATGTTAGGTACCCATGTACAAATGCAAATGCACACAAACAAATGCAATCTCTCATAAAGTGGGGAAAGAGAGAAAACCCCAATGGGAAAAAACACTCCCCCAGAAAGAGAGATGAAAACTATATACAAAGAACTCTCATAGATGTATGTGAAGGACAAAACCCCATGTGAGGAAAAATTCCCCCCCATATGAGAGAAGAAGAAGAAGAATAGAGACAAAGTAACCCCCCCTCAATGCAGAATCTATATCAATGGTAGAAGCTCGAAGATGTATGAAGAAACTGCTCCATGAATGTCGAACATCATTCTTCCCCTTAGGAAGAAACAAAACCAAAGGTGTATCCATGAAGTCTCCCCAATCATGAAGGGAAGATGTAGGAGAAAAACTCATGATGAATGGAGTCTCTGAAAACAGCTCAAGTGTTCCCATGTTGATGATGAAAGAGACCCCCTCCAAACGTGGTGAACTTCTCCACATTGCTGAAAAAGGCACTCCTAGATCTAGTGGAGAAGAATGTAGAGCGAGATCCAAAGACTCACATGTATCCTCTAAGGATAAAGATACCTCCTCCAAATTTTGTATATAAGAATCCACAATCATATCAACCTCAAAAGAATGATCATGTAGAGAATGCACAAGAGGGTCAAAGTGTTCCCTTGCAAAAATCGAAGAAGGATCATCTTCATCAAAGAGAAGATGAATGTAATAAATGAGGTCTCCCAAATCTAGAATGTAGGAGTCCATAAACATACCTGCAATATCTATCAAGTAGTCATCCCAATGAACTGAAGTTGGAAGACATGAAATATCTTGTTGCACTGAATCACAAGAAGGCAAGACTATCACACTAGCTGCATCATTAGGTGCAATAGGTGATGTGATATCAATAGGATGAGATAAAATTCAAGGCTCAAGAATAGGGTCACATGTGAGAATCCCCAAGTTCAAGTACCCAAAGTTCTCCTCAAAATCTAAATCATCATGTGAGGAAACAACCTCATCAATAGGACCAAAATGTGAAAAAGAGTACAACCAAGATGCATGATAAACTTGATGAATAATGATGAATAGAAAGTAATCAAAAGATACTGAGAGGGGTGGGGGTGAATCAGTATAGACAAAAACTTCCTTAAACCACTTTAACTGCAAAGACTAAACTAATTGGTAAACAGTATCACCGACCTAAAATAGGGCACTACCGATAAAACACAGAATGACTGTGAAAGACATAAATTGGTAACACTTAGATCTTCACCACACCTAATATCTCCTTTCCACTTCACCCATATGCATAAACAAGTAATACATCAGAAATATAAAGACCACTGGATCAACATGCATTATCACTTAACAGAAAATACTAATCATCACATGAAAAGGTATCACACATGACACACTGATTTTTCATGTGGGAACCCAACTGGGAAAAACCACGGTGGGGATGAATACCCACAAGTTGTTCTTTGAACTCTTCTGAAGTCCGCTCTGTTAGGAGCCTAATTTGGTTAACGACTTTACACTAGGTTCTGCTAGGAACTGATCCTGCTAGGGATCACCCGGTTAAGGGATGGCTAAATGCCCGGTTAAAGTTTAGAACCTTGTTAAAGGTTACCTCACAAGAGGATTTGAAGAACTCATTGAATTGAGTCACCATGTTAAAGGATTTACATAAATCATGTTAAAGCTACCCAGTTAAGAGATTTTCCAACTGCTGAAATGGTTAGAAGTCAATAGGTAATACACTGATCTGATAACAGCACTCAATGCCAAGGCAGATCCACTTTAGCTCCTTTGCTTCTGCAATCACACTCTGTAGGTATCAACACACTTCTCCGATTTGGCAAGAATCAATTATCTCTTCACTTTGATACACACATACCATTTGCCAACAACTTCACAATGCAAATCATCATCGACCTTATAGGAAATAGATAGGTCGGTAGCATAAACCCTAAACCCTAAATATTTAGGTTATCAATACAGTCGGTCCAATCCTAACTGTTCAAACACATTGCATTGAATAAAATAGTCTTGAACAAATCTCAAGACGTTCTCCATCATTCATTCTATGCCACTTCTAGAAGTTGATAACCCATCACGCATTCTCCGCCATTTACTGAGACTTCGCACATTCCTGAGGTAGATAGGATCAATCTTCTTCATGCAAGATCCTCAAGGAAATCCTTCATGCGCACAAGGTTGATGTGGAAACATGATCCAATCTTCATTTCAATGCTAACCCATCATAGAATATCGTTAGTTGAATCACACAAACTTAAAATGCATCAACCGGAAACCCTAAAGCTGACACTACCAACCGGTAGTCATACCAAATGAAACCCCGATACAAAACTTTCCATATGCCGGTTCACATTCCAACATACCGGTTCACTTGAACAACCATACCACTTCACTTTTTCACATATACCGGTTCACATCATCATACCGGTTATCTTGCCAGTTTGCTTACTTCAATATACCGGTTCATACTTCAGCATATTGACATCAATGACAACATACAATATCATCATGTCATCAAAATCTGCACATATGCCAACAATCTCCCCCTTTGGCATTGATGGCAATATTCAAAGATATCTCTCTGGTTCACATCTTCTCCCCAATACTGTAGATATCTTCTTTGCTTCACATCTTCTCCCCCTTTGACAACAATGCCAAAGTGGAGGCACAAACAACTATGTTCCACTGTGTTGCTCCCCCTGAGGAGTAGCATCCTTCAACACACCAATCCTGAAAAGATTTGACAATGCAATACTGACTGATGTGGAGCACAAACCTTTAGTTCACCTCTTGAAGGGGAAGTACCCCTAATTCACCTCTTAAGTAGGTAAATGTAGCCTTTGGTAGAGGTTTGGTGAATATATCTACTAACTACTCCTTACTGAAAAGATGTTCTAATACAACTTCTTTGTTCTGAACCTTCTCCCTCAAGAAATGATACTTGAGCTCGAAGTGCTTGGTTCTAGCATGCAAAACTGGATTTTTTGGAAATATTAATTGCACTTGTGTTGTCACAAAATATACTCACCGGTTCAAATACAAGGACTTTGAAACCACTTAATACATGTTTCATCCAAATTGTCTGAGTGCAGTTCATAAATGATGCTACATATTTTGCTTATGTTGTAGACTGAGAGATACAGCTCTGCTTCTTACTCATCCATGAAATGAGTCTACCACCAAGAAAGAATGCACCACCGGTTGTGCTCTTTCGGTCGTCCATATTACCAGCCCAATCAGCATTTGTAAATACTTTGAGATTGAAATCATTACTATATGGATACCACAATCCATAGTCAATAGTTCCCTTTAGTTATCTAAGAATTTGCTTGACTACTACCAAGTGAGATTCTCTTGGAATTCTCTGGAAACGTGCAGTAATGCCCACTGCATGTGCAATGTCCGGTCTGTTGTGTACATAGTGAAACTTACCAATCATTGATCGATATTCCTTCTCATTCACCAACGTTGAGTCATCTTCTTTTGACAATTTACAACTGGTCACCATCGGTTTACCAACCGGTTTGTTGTATTCCATGCCAAAGGTCTTCAACACCTCTTTGACATACTTGGACTGAGTGATAAAGAGACCATCTTTCATTTGTTGAATCTGTAGTCCAATGAAGAACTTAATCTCTCTAATTAGTGATATTTAAAATTCCTTCTTCATCTCATCTGCAAATGCGTGATTCATCTTGTCATCTCCACCAAAAATTATGTCATCAACAAACACTTCACAGATCGGGATCTGATCTCCTTCTGACTTCAAATAGATATTGCTATCTTTATTTGTTCTTTCAAATCCAATCTTTACAAGATGTGAGTGTAAGCATTCATACCATGCTCTAGGTGTCTGCTTCAATCCATACAAGGCTTTATGTAACCTACACACCATATCACTGTCTTCTAATAGGTAAAACCCATCTGATTGTTCTATATACACTTCCTCTTCAAGTATTCCATTCAGGAATGCAGATTTTACATCCATCTGATACACTTTGAATCCCTTGAAGGTTGCATATGCAAGAAGCATTCGAACTCCTTCCAATCTAGCTACTGGAGCAAAGGTTTCTCCATAGTCTTCTCCTTCTTCTTGAGCATATCCCTTACACACCAGTCTGGCTTTGTTTCTTACCACTATGCCATCTTCATTCAGCTTGTTTCTGAAAAACCCATTTGGTGCCAATAACATTTTTATGCTTGGGTCTAGGTACCAAAGACCATGTACCATTCTTTTCTATCTGGTCAAGTTCCTCTTCCATAGCCTTGATCCACTCTTCATTTATGTGCCTCTTTAAATGTTTTAGGCTCAAATTCAGAGATCATACAAGAATTTTTTCTGACCTTTCTTCTTGTAAGAATTCCTGCATCCTTATCTCCTATGATCTGCTTTGGATCATGATTCAACTTTACATACCTAGGAATGATCTTAGTTGTTTCCTCTTTCTTTTCCTCTTCATCCTCATCTTCATCAGTATCAGCATCTACCGGTATAGGAGCACTGTTACTGGTACTAGGCTGTTTTGCAATCGGTTCCCAGAAGGTTACAATTGGTTCATCTACCACTTGCTCACTGTCAGTTTCCTTAGGTTTCTTAGAGGTTTCATCAACTCTAACATTGATACTTTCAACAATTCTCTGAGTCCTATTGTTAAAACATTTGAGAGCTTTTCTCTTGGTGGAATACCCTAGGAATATTCCCTCATCACATTTTGCATCAAACTTTCTCTGGTGTTCACTCCTCTTGATATAACACTTGCTACCAAATACTCTAAATTAGCTTACTACAGGAGTCTTATCGGTCTAATACTCATAAGGTGTTTTATCCTTACCTTTCTTGATGAGTACCCGGTTCATAGTGTAGATTGCAGTGCTCACCACTTCTCTCCAAAAAGTGTGAGCAACCTTTCCTTGAATCAGCATTGTTCTGGCTACTTCAACTACAGTCTGGTTGTTCCTTTCTACTAGGCCATTCTGTTGTGGAGTCCGGGGGGGCATATAGTTGCCTCTTGATTCCATTTTCTTCATAGTATTTATTGAATTCTCCAAAGGTGAACTCACCTCCTTGATCGGTTCTAAGGCATTTGATTCTCTTACCACTTTCTTTTTCAACAAGTGCTCTGAAGGCTTTAAACTTTCCAAAAGCTTTAGACTTGTCTTTCAAGAATGTGACCCACATCAGCCTTGAGAAATCATCAGTAAGAATCATAAAGTACCTATCTCCTTGAACACTCCTAGTTTTCATAGGACCACACAAATCAGTATGCACAAGATCAAGTAAATTATCTGCTGTGAAAGATTTACCTTTGAAGGTTGAGGAAGACATTTTCCCCAGTTGATATTCTCTGCACAAAGGATTCTCTGGTTTGTTTAGCATAGGCAATCCTCTAACTGCCTTGATCTTACTAGCCTTCACAATGTTATCAAATTTTACATGGCAGAGTCTCCTATTTCATATCCAACTGTCATCATACTTAGCCATTAGACATTGGCTGATATTTGCATTTAGCTGAAATAGGTTATGTTTGGTCTGCATATCGGTGGCCATCAGTTCACCACTCTTTCCTTTTATTTTTCACACTCCATCTTTGAATTCCAAAGCGAGTCCATTATCATTCAACTGAGCAACACTCAGAAGGTTATCCCTGAGACCTTCTACCCAATACACATTATCAGCACTGCTTTTTCCATTTAGAGAGATGGACCCTTTTCCTTTTACCATACAAGGTGCATCATTACCAAATCGGACTACACCTCCATCATACTCTTCCAAAGACAGAAACTTTATCCGGTCACTAGTCATGTAGTGAGAACAACCACTATCAATAATCCATTCATTAGAATTACCAAAGCAGGAGACAAGAGCCTTCTTGTCTGACACATCTTCCTTGACAGCTACAAATACTATGTCTTCACTTTCTTCATCTTCTAATTCATCATCAGTGACACCTTTATCAATTGCAACAAGACAATTTCTCTTATTTCCTCCTTTGAACTTTTTGAACCTCTTTGGTTTGTCTTTATTATCACCATTAGGACAATTAACAGTAATGTGTCCAATCCTATTGCAAGAAAAGCATTTCAAAGGGATCTTACCTCTGTATTTACCAGTTCCCTTAGGAAGTCTCTTAGCTAGAAGAGCTTCAAATTCCATCAATATTTTTCATCATCCATATCTCTGCTTTGTCTAGGTTCACAACTGGTACTAACTTCTTTACCCTTTCTACATAGTGCAACAAATGCTTTAAAGGTTGAATCAGTCTTCTAAACACTGCCATCATAACTGTTTAGCTCATAAGCGGTCAACTTAGCAATGATAGAATCAAGGGACACCTTTGTCTTGTCAATAGATCTCAACTCCTGAATAGCGACAACTCTTATTGCATAGACCGATAATAAGGTTCTCAAAAATTTGCTAACAATGGTGGAATCATCCATTGTGCCTCATGCACTCTTGATGTCTCCAACAATAGTTTTAATCCTTTTCCCATATTGTTGAATGGTCTCTCCTTCAACCATCTACATGTCTTCAAACTTTCCTCTAAGGCTTTCTTCCTTAGCCTTCTTCACATGCTCATCACCGCCATAGATAGACTCCAAAGTATCCCATACATCTTTGGGAATGTCTTTTTCTTGAACATCAATAAACTCAATATCAGATAGGCTGCTGATAAGAGCTTCATGACTTGTCCATTCTCCTGAATTTCTCTTCTTTGATCATCAATGAGAGTACCGGTAGGGACAACATAAGTATTCTCAACATAGCTCCAGTGTTGAGCACCCATTCTTTTAATGTATATCTTCATTCTGTCCTTCCATATTTTAAAGTTGTCTCTATTAAACTTAGGACCTTCTCTCTTCATCATTAGAATAGGATCTTTTCCTCAAGCGGTTAAGCTTACAACACAGAGGACTTGGAGGTTTCTTTGATACCAATTGATGAATAATGATAAATAGAAAGTACTCAACAGATACTGAGAGGGGGGGGGTGAATCGGTATAGAGAAAAAATTCCTTTAACCACTTTAACTACAAAGACTGAACTAATTGGTAAATAATATCATCAACCTAAAACAAGGTACTACCAGTAAAACATAGAATGACTATGAAAGACATAAACCGATAACACTTAGATCTTCACCACACCTAATATCTCCTTTCCACTTCACCCATATGCATAAACAAGTAATACATTAGAAATGTAAAGACCACTGGATCAACATGCATTACCACTTAACAGAGAATACTAATTATCACATGAAAAGGCATCACACATGACACACTGATTTTTCACGTGGAAACCCAACTAGGAAAAACCACGGTGGGGATGAATACCCACAAGTTGTTCTTTGAACTCTTCTAAAGTCCGCTCTATTAGGAGCCTAATCCGGTTAAGGACTTTACAATAGGTTCTGCTAGGAACCAATCCTGCTAGGGATCACCTGGTTAAGGGATGGGGTTAAAGGTTAGAACCCTGTTAAAGGTTACCTCGCAAGAGGATTTGAAGAACTCATTGAATTGAGTGACCCTGTTAAAGGATTTACACAAAGCCTATCAAAGCTACCTGGTTAACGGATTTTCCAACTGCTGAAATGGTTAGAAGTCAACAAATAATACACTGATCTGATAACAACACTCAATCCCAAGGCAGATTCACTTTAGCTCCTTTGCTTCTACAATCACACTCTATAGGTATCAACACACTTCTCCGGTCTGGCAAGAATCAAGTATCTCTTCACTTGGATAGAAACATAACATTTGCCAACAACTTCACAATGCAAATCATCATGGACCTTATAGGAAACGGATAGGTTGGTAGCATAAACCCTAAACCCTAAACATTTAGGTTATCAATACAGTCGGTCCAATCCTGACCGTTCAAACACATTGCATTGAATAAAACATTCTTGAACAAATCTCAAGACATTCTCCATCATTTGTTCTATGTCGCTTTTGGAAGCTGATAACCCGTCACACGTTCTCCACCATTTACTGAGACTTCGCACGTTCCCGAGGTAGATAGGATCAATCTTCTTAATGCAAGATCCTCAAGGAAATCCTTCATGCGCATAAGGTTGATGTGGCAATATGATCTGATCTTCATTTCAATGCTAACCCATCATAGAATGTCATTGGTTGAATCACACAAACTTAAAATGCATCAACGAGAAACCCTGAAGCTGAGACTACCAATGAGTAGTCATACCAAATGAAACCCTGATACAAAAATTTCCATATAGTGGTTCACATTCCAACATACCAGTTCACTTGAACAACTATACCGCTTCACTTTTTTACATATACTAGTTCACATCATCATATCGGTTCTCTTGCCAGTTTGCTTACTTCAATATACAGGTTCATACTTCAGCATATTGACATCAATGACAACATACAATATCATCATATCATCAAACTTTGCACATATGCCAACAAAACCATCCCAGTCGCAATGATAGCTCTAGTCTCCAATCTCTAATGATAACTGAATCAGGTGTAAACTCCACAATTTTCCTAGTTGCCCCATGTATGATTTGATAGATGGAAAGAAGATTGTTTGTCAAGTGGGGTACACTTAACAAATCATTGAAGGAGTTATCCCCAATAGCAATAGATCCTTTCCCAATCACATCCATGTATGTATGATTTCCCATCAAAATTTCTGGCATGTGGCAAGGCTCAAATGAAGAGAACATAGATTGCGAAGATGCCATATGATGAGAAGCCCCTAAATCTAGAAGCTATCTCCCTGAATCATGACTTGTAGTAGCAAAAAGAGCTTGTCTCTTTCCTTTATCTGTCCCAAAGGAGTGATCCTTTCCTTTATCCTTTTCCTTGGAAGAAGAAGCCAATGTAGACATTCTAGAAGGCAAACTGATTTTGTTCTTCTCAAGAAGATTCTTCAACTCATCAATATCCTTCTTGTAACAACGATGTTCATCATGTCCTGACTTCTTGCAATATGTACAAAAAGGATTGTCCTTATATGATTTCATCTTAGGTGAGGATGTAGAATCGCCTTGTTGTGGAGAGGATGATTGTGCTCCATCTTGTTTAGGCTTAGGTTGCTTTTGGTTCTTGCCTTTCCCCTGATTGCTTTGATTCCCTTTATTAGTCACCAAAGCTTGTGACTTTGAAGATTTGAGAATCCCCATCTTGGTCAACCTAGATTGCTCAAGTATCAACATCTCTGTAAATGCATCAAATGAGGGAGACGTGTATGAGGAACCTTGAGCTAACCTATGGGTGTGAAAGCTAGATATAAAGGTTGCATGCTCTGAAGGAAGCTTGTCTAACAAGTTATAAACCAATTGAACATCCTTTTTGTCAATGCCACAATCCTTAAGCTTTGCTCTTAGCTCATTTACTTTTGTGACATAATCTTGGATTGTATCAAAATCCTTGGGATCCAATGTTGTGAGTTCACTATCAACCTTGTAGCCCTTAATCTCATCAACTTGGCCATACAATTTGTCATAAATATCCCAAGCCTCTTTGATAGTAGTAAACTTATCAATGTGAAAAATGAGGTCATCTAATACATACTTTCTTAATATTCCAAGTGCCTTAGCATTCTTAGTGAGCCATTCAATTTGAGCATTAGAATCAGCCTTAGGATCAAGTGGTGTTGTAATAGTTCCATTTACATAATGAATGAGTCCTTTTTCCATTAGCTTACTCCATGATTTAATTTTCCATGAGGCATAATTATGTGGAGTTAAAAGTGGAAATTTAGGAGAACCCATAGAACCAAAATGAAAAAACACAAGATAGAGATAGGCACAATCACACAAGATACCCCCCCAAACTACTCAATCAAGAAACCCCCCCCAAAAAAATAAAATAAAAAAATGATGATTTGGCACTTTATACTTAGTGAGTATACAATGGGCCACTTGCAAAACAAGGCAAGGTGTACTTCTGATTTCAATCTTACAACTACCTCAAATAGGCTAAAAGAGACTCCAAACAATATTGCAAGAGATCTAAACTAAGATCCAAGCAAAATACAAGTACCAAATAGGCCAAAAATGACCAAATACTTAAAGTACAATTTCTACTCAAACTCACTGCACACTAATGGTAGATACGAAAGTAGACGAAAAATTATGCACTTTTAAAAACAACGACACTTGAAAAGGAGGTCATATGACCCCAAACGAAGCCTTTGAAGTTGTAAAATTGGGGATTAGACAAGTAGAATCATGAAAATATTCAAATTCTAAAAAATTCGTCCATCAAAATCAGAAAATTCCTCCACCATTGCGAAGAGCATGAAAAATTTGCCCATTTCAAAACAAAATGAGCAAAATTGAGCAAGATATGGTTATTTGAAGTTGAACTACAAAACCAAAAAGCCAAATCAGAGGGGCCTGCCAAATTTTTAAAAATTTGATAAAGTCAGCAAACTATTAGGTTAAATTTGATGGTCTTCTAATTGTCACGAAAAATTTGCCTCCCTGCCTATGTGGCATCCATATGGTACAAATATGGTTAGTAGATGATGCTGACATGTCCGTGAATAGGTTGATGATGTGGCGGTTGCACACTTACATGTATGGATGAGTGTACTTGTTGATGTGGTGCTGGCTGTGTCCCGACTAATGTGTGGAGCACTAAAAAATGTGCCAAGTGGGGGAGAAGTGGCGCCTGGGTGGCATTGTGTAGGAGCCCGCATGGACCAGTGACCTGTTGGGTCAAGGTGGAAGATGGTGGTGTGGTAGGGCCCGAACGGGTAGGAGCGGTAGCCAGTTTCGGAGATCGGGTGACGAGAAGTTGGTAGGAGCCCGACCGAGAAGAAGTGGCAGAAACTAATGAACAAGCGGAGAATCGGTCGAGGCTGGGAGTCAGAGCCGGAGTGGGAAGTGGGCAACATAGGGCCTCTGAAAAGTAACTACGATCGACGGGGCCAGCCGACTTGTGGGCTGGTATGACCCCTGTGTAGAATTAAAACAGTCGAGTATAGTGGTCGAGGGGAGGGAAACCCCCCCCCCCCCCCCCCCCGGCGAAATTTTTTATTTTTATTTTTTTGAAATACAAAACTTTACAATAATGAAATCTATGGAAAATATAAGAGATTATTTTTTTAAAATAATCCGCAGAAAACAAAATAGTTCTTCTCCATGGGAAAGGACGACTATGGGGTTGTTCATGAGAGGTTCTATCATAACTCGCATGAGAATGGGTGTATGTATTTGGAATATCAGGTGACTCAAGCATGAGACACTCTTTCTTACCACCATTATTAGGCCTCCTTTGTCTTGTGTTAACTTGATTTATTTGATTTGTATCATCCTCCAAAATTTGTGACATATCAATATCACGGGGTAATCTTGTTCCACCTTGTGCCATGACTTGAAAGAAATATTATCTATCCCTCTTCGTGATTTCTTGAACCAATTTTTTAAAATGGAGATCCATGATAGTTTCCTCAACCTCTACAGAATCCACAGATACACTGTCATTGTCATTATCATTTCCATTGTCATTGTCATTGTCTGGTATTTTTTGTGGTTATCAAATGGATTGTAAAATTCATCTCCATCAAACTCATAGGTAGTCATGTTTAAAGACCTTAAAGCTTCATTGGATTCCCTTCTAGACCTTTGTGAATGGGTTTCAACCATAGACTAAAGTCTTGACCAAAATGAAAGGTAGGATGAAAATGCAAAGACTATGGAAGACCAAGAGGTGTATGAAGTATAGATGGATCTAGGGTAAACTTGCAATGTCCAAGAGTGTAAGACCAAAGTATGTATGTTTGAGAGTAAGGTGTGGCTTCCAAAGAGATGATGGATCTCTTGATGAGTTAAGTTGACCTTGACTCGAGAACACCAAATGAGACCCTAAAATGATAGATCTTGATGTGAGAATCACCTAGTGTTGTATTATAGTATGTTTGCAAAGTGTGATGAGGACAAGCAAAGTAACCTTTTGACTCAAATCTAGAAGATATGTATGAGGGCAATTCAAATGAAGGAAAATGATTGACTAGGTGTGATCAAGATAGGCTGACTGAAAAAAAATGAAGCCCTATAGGAAGTAGCCTTAGAAGCTCTTTAGATCTGAAAGCTTAAGTCCTTTTTGTTCTCAATATTTTTCTGTAAACTCTCAACCGTGAATGCAAACACATGACTTCTGATCCCAGAAGCAGTTCCAGTAGACATAGACCTAGTTTTCTAGTGATAATGATAATTTTAACCTAGAAGTCAAAGACACAATTCTACTCTGCATAGACATGGTTTTAACTGACAGAGACACATTTTCTGAAAAATGTGATAATTTCTGGCTAATGATCTGTTGTAGGACATAGATGCAATTATGTAATGTATAGACATGTTTTCCTAACACATACGTGGTTTTAACAGTCTTAGATGTGTTTTCAGATATTTTATGCAATTTTGTCCGGTTGTGAAGTTGTTCAATGTGACCAAATCTCAATGTTTTGACTCTTTTTGTGGCAAGAGGACACAATAACCATGAAGACTTAGTGTTTGAAGGTGTTTTGTTCAAAAAATATTTCCAAATGTGAAATATTTTTATACACTTGAAAACACGGTGGACACAATGTTTGTTTGTTTTTGCTTGAAAATGTTTTAAGTGTTTTGATCATGCAAGCACAAATCCTAGTGTTGGTCGAGACAATAGTTGTTGAATCTCACTTGGGGAGTTACCTTGAGCTATGCAATTCAGAGTGGATACTTAGATGCTTGACCCCACTGCCTCCACTCTCAGCACTCACTTCTCCAGGGAAGCCAAGTACCAGTCCCCATGAAAACTCCCTGTGGAAAACTTTGTATCTCTACTAAGAATCGTAAGAGTGGGCCCTTGCTCCATGGTTCACATGGGGATGGCAAAAAGTATCTCTACACTGTTGTGATCAGAAGAACATTGTCTTATTTATTAAGAAATAATATAGAACTCTACATATAATCTGCTACACAAATTTGTGTACAATAATCTACTTCACAACAACATAGAACTTTGTGTTACACTACTTCTATATATGCAGCCTATAACTACTATGTACAAGAATAGTGTATTTATTTGTCCTAATAAATTATATGAGACCATATAAGACCTACACTAGTGTCCACAATTCAAAAATAAATATGTTATAATGAGTAGAAATAGAGAAGGAAGATTTGCAGTTTTTTCCAACTACCAAACACGTGCAGTTATCAAAAACTAACATTCATGGTTTCCTCAAGGAAGTGCATCCTCCACATAGTTGGAAAACGTACACTTTATATAAAATCTACTAACAAGATGGTGCTATGGTGTCTGTCCAACAAAATAATGGTGTACATGTAATCTTGGTCACAATAATAAATCAGCAAATGTTGCCTTTAGAAAATCACCTGTATCTTTCCGCTCCTTATATTTTTTGAGGATTTTTTCACATGGAAATTTAATTGGGCCCATTCTGGACAAAACCCATGTCTTGATTTTTTGAGATCTATCCTCATCTACCCGGAAATTACAATGCAAAACTGATTGTTTTGAAGTGGGTGCATATTGAAAATTGTTCAGTTACAACAACAAGCAAATTTTGGTTTCTTCCAAACAACTGGCACATTCTTATTTCCTCCATTTGGTTTGCATTCCCAATCAGAGTGTCCACTTGTAGAAGTCACTAATTAAGATGGAATCTAGAAAAGAGATTAAATTCATAGGAATAATGTAAATATTATATGGCAAGGGATTAACGTGGTTGAAATAAAAGTTGATAGCTGCAATCATGAAAGTCCACCATGGAATTCTCTTCATACATAGAGATGGTGATGTTGTATGTCTAATCTAATAACCAAATAAAATGGTAAAATGATAACAGTCCAGGCTCTTGCATAAATGGTGACATGAAGATCTTCACCTTGAAGTTGCATGCTAAAAGATTTATTTTCTTGGCATAATGGAAGATATGTTAATAAATACAATTTGATATTATTTATTCACATATTTTATCTAAAACCTAAATCAAATATCACTTATGTGTATTGAATCACATGCAATGAGAAATTATAAAGGATAAGAAAATGGTATGGAAATGGAATATGGGAATGGATATGAAGGGATGTGAAAAAGGATAAAAGGTGGTATAAAATAGGACATACTTGGTTCTCATCATCCTCCTCATCCATCTTGACACTAATAGATTCCCATTGAGCCACCAATATATTGAATGCTTCCAAATGGTCTATAATATGTCCACCCTCTTTCATTCTCAAGGAATATAATTTCTTCCTCAAGAAAATTTGATTCAATAAAGATTTGGCTTGATACATCTCACCAAGCTTATTTCATAGCTTCTTTGCAAAGGTCTCTTCATGGACATTGATTAGAACAAAGTATTCCAATAATAATTTGATTAGACCCTTGGCTTTATAATCCATAACATCATACGAAGCAACCACAATAGTATGTATAGGTCTTGAGACATTCACATCAACAACATTCCACGGATCTTGATCTATTAACAAATCTTCCATCTTCAACTTCCACATCTCAAAATTACTTCCAAAACAAATTTTCAGCTATGTTCTCCCTGACGAGCTTGCCATTTGAAAACTCTTGCAACATGATCAAAAATTATCTTCTACATAAGCTCTCACTTGAATCTAGATTATTTTAAAAAACCCAACAACCCACAACTAAAACCAAAGGTGATTAGGATTCAATACCATTGGTAAGGAAGTTAAGTAGAGGAATAAATTCCTACAGTAATCTTGAGAGGAGGGTAATGCAATTTTTTTTAGATCTTTACAATAGTTATTGAAACTTAACAAATATAAACATAAATAGCATCATACCACAAGACAATGATTTGCATAGAGAAAACTCTTTCAAGAGAAAAATCTCACACTCCAAAAGCTGCCTAATATATTATTCAAAAATCAACAAAAGATTACAATATACTTGTAGAGAAAACTTCTCACATGATTATCACCAACAAAGATCTACAGGCAACTCAATAGCTATAAGACTCTTACACAACCTCCATCTCACGCACCTAATATATAGGAGATACAACATGAAACCGTCAAATGATATTACAAATCATGGGCTAACACCACCCAAGTGTGGTGCCCATCTTATCTCCAATGAAAGATAACCTATTATGTGTCAATACACACAACAACATGTTAAATCTCCTTTACAACTCATTTATGTGTCCAACACATTTTTACATTTCCTATTTTAAAAGACCCATCTTCCAAAGGCCACAACTTTTGAATTGGGTATCCGATTGACGAATTGTTTGAAGTGTCAAAAATCTCACAACATGCTCTATCAAGTTATAACCTACTATGTCGCTTATGGGCACTTTCGAGACGTTTTGGAGCAATTAAGACCCTCAAAATTGACTTCAAAAATTTTGTTCATAATTTTCAAAATTAAAAACTTTAATATCTTCAAATATAGACATGATTTTGCAATGAAAATTTACTTACATGCTTATCTAGTCAATTTAAAGATTTGGAGAAATTTTTGGACCAATCCATGCTCAAATTAAAACTTACTAAAAATAGTAACCATGTATATATGTAAGGTTGAGACACCATTTTCCTAACAATATGTCAACATGCAAACACATGCAAATCCAACTATACCTCACTTGAAAAGTAGATGCAGGTAAATGGATTATTCTACCCGTTGGAATTTTGGTGGAATTGATTATGTGTTGCATTGATGTTTGTCATTGATGTCAACACTAGTTGTTTTGGTTGTTTGTCAGGTTCCGGTAGAGTGGTTGGAGTATGATATTGATCTGGAGATCATCTTTGGTATGCTTTAGTTTGTGGAATTGGTTTGGATTGGTTATTCATGTGTTCCTTGTACATATCTCACTCAGTTGATTCGGGATTTGATGATCCGGAAGTTATCTTTTGTTCTAGTAAGCCTTTTGGTTACCGGTAAGGGTTTTACCGTGTTAGTAAATAGATTTGTCCTTCAAAAATGAATATGCAAATTAACTCCCAATGCCCAGAATGAAGGACAAAAAGCACTAATAGTTGGATCGATTATCATGGGATTGATAATCTTCCTCTGAATTTTACAGGGTACAGCTCCCTGGTCAGATGTTCAATAAATTAATTGGTTTTAAACCACACATTTTCTTTTAATCGGAAAGCAACTAAAGGCACTAACACCTACTCATAACCATGAAGTAAATGTAAAGAGGACTGAATACTAAATAAAGTGAATGCAGGAAAAAGAAATCACGGTTCATATTCCCAACACCCATAGAAAATAACTAAAGAGGTAGGAGTACATATCCTTCCCAAGAGGTAACTCAAACTGAAAACAAAATTCCAGAATTAATCACATCTATAGCTTGTCATGACAAGAATGGTACTAAAAAATAATATTAATGAGAAAAAGCTCAATAAAATCTGAAGACCGTAATAAAGAAATTCAAAGACTCCTGAATGCCTTCTCCATTCCTTCAATATCAAAATGAGTTCAAAGACTCAAGTTCTGTACATTACAATTGTCAGAAAAGAAAACATGCCCCCTGCTACAATTAAAAACTCAGAAATAACTTCTTCCCTGTCAACAGGACATAGACTTCTCCCACAAAGAATTAGAACCCCTTTCATTTGAAAATCTTCCAATAAATAATGTTTTGTTCCCCACTGCTTTCAGTTAGCGTAACTTTTCAGTTTTGAAGATAAATGATTCTTGAAAATATTTTTAATTCTTCATTCATTCCCAATGTTTTTTTCTTTTTTTTGCATTTCCTATCTTTATAAACTTTGATTCAAAGTTTATAATGATGTAGATTAGCAAATAAATGACATGTGGCACTTTGTCATAACACTCTGTATCAACCCAAAATGAAAAACTCTTTATGTTGGGAGAACTAAAAACATTTATGACAGTCAAAGTATGTCTCAGTGCAGGGGCCATAACTATTTTTTCCACCATTGGATCTTTCTCAATTTTGGATATGTTTGCCGAAACCTAGTTTTCTGCATTCTGACCGGAGAGATTTCAAACATAATGTCTAAGTCAAAAATTATTTTCTACTGTGTGAGGGTCTATATGCCTGTCATAAAATCAGACTTGCCAAAATAATGTTCTCGGTGACTTTCACATCTTTTGCTCGCAAACACTCTACACCATTAATTTCTTTAACAATGGCCTCATATTCAATCATGTGGATATTAACATTGAATGGATATTGTTGAATCCATTCATATGGGTTGACATACAGGGAAACAAATATTTCCATGCAGATTTGAAAAACTCAACAATCTTATCCTTCATGAGCTCGTTATCAAAATCCTAACACAATGATCTATTCCTATACCTTTCATTTTATCATATGAGTTCGATGGTAGATTCTACCACATGCAGCACACAACCAATGGTAGTAAACAATAAGTCACCAACCGCATCTAATCAAAGAACAAGTTACTTGGACACTACAAACGATTTCATTCTCAATGTATCTTGCGAATGCAGGGAGTCACTGATGTTTGGAGTTTAAGAATTTCAAGTTAGGCCCAATCTTTTGATTCCTAGAATACCAGTATGGTAAACTTCTGATCATAAGAGTATTCAAAATCCATTATCCACTTTCTGATTGCACATCAAATTCAATATAGGAGCCTTTAAACTGGTTTGACTTTTGAATCCACAAACTGAACTATACCTTTGAAAGCCTGTGAACTGAGAGCCTGAACTTACAACTTTGAACCTCTGAGATTGAACCTGTGCCTTCAAAACATTGATCATTAAAATTTGTTGAAGTTCTAAAAATAGCTGAACCTTCTTGAACCATTGAACCAACTTGAACCTTTTTGAATCTGGTTGAAAATTTTGATGCAAAATCTAAAATGCACTCCCACTCTTTTGAATTGGACTATTGAACTTGCATCTTCGTACTTGATTGAACTGTTTGAACATGGTGAACCTCACTCAACCTCTATGAACTCTATTGAACCAATGCAAACTTTTCTAAGAAAAGTTCAAGGACTTTGATCAAGACACTTGATGCAAAACTTTAAAACTTGAAAGTTGAATATAGGAGGAATTTTTCAATCAAATTCAGATGAAGGGTACATAGAACGACAACATACCAGTAGAGCTTTGTTGAAGATCTTTTGATGGATTTGATAAGTGGTGTTGGTGCGGCTTCTAGAAGGCTATCTGGATGTTGATGGTTATAATGTTTGTGTTTCAATTATTTGGTGTTGTTGCATTTGTCTTATGGTGACCTATTTTAGGTCTAGTTCTATTCTACTAGGTTATGGACCGGTTTATGTAACGTGTTGACGGATACTCTCGATGCATTATCGGTTGGATTTATTAATTGGTTTATGTTATTTAGGGCTAAGGCTGACTTGGTTTATCATTGGTTTGTGGGTTCATGTTATGAATTTATTGTATTATCTTTCTGGGGGCCGACCTAATTGTTTAGGTCTTGGGTTGGTATAAATATGATGTAAGATCTCTTTGTAGATTATGTATTATGGGTTATGGGATTATCTATGTGTGAATAAAGTTGTAATCATATGTAGAGGTTTTGGTCGATCATAGGTGATTGAATTGGGTTTGTGTAAGAGGTTTAAGACCTCTGGTATTGAGCTTAATTGGAATGGTACTCAAGCATAAGAGATGTTATTCTTGCAGTTCATTCTTATTTGTGGATTTTAGTCTAGATTTATTTTGTAGTTAGTGAGGCTCCTTTGTGATGAACAATGCGCTCTAGGGAGTGTGCCTTCCTAGGCCCATTTTATTGTAATCACATACTTACTGCAGAAATATTATCTGACTGTGGGTAGGCTTCCCATAGTGGTTTTTCCCTTTACCAGGTTTTCCATGTACAAATCTTGGTGTTATGTAATGTGGATGGATTGTAACTATTCTATGATTTATGTTTGTGCTTAATTGATATATCTGTTATTCTGATATTTGGTTTATGCATTCTAATAAAAGGTTTTGTGTGCTTAAAGTCTCATAATTTGTTGACAACTGATTCAGCCCCCCCCTCTCAGTTGTCTATCGGTTATCCTAACAATTGGTATCAGAGCCTGGTCTTCTTTGCAAAATCTTAACCGCTTGAGGAAGATCCTATGGCAAATAATCATTCAACTTGAATTGCTTATTGTAAGGACAGCCCTAGGCTTGTAGGAACAAACTATAGAGTATGGAAGCTTCGGATGGAGACTCATCTGAGATGTCTTAGCAAGGAGATTTGGGAGATCACTGAGAAAAAAAGCTATACTCCTTATGATCTGACATCTAGGAATCCTCCTTTGACAGACTTGGATAAGAACTTTGAAAATGATTGTAGAGCTAGAGAAGCCCTTTTGAGCACCCTTTCTTATCAATGAGTTATGGGACTATTAGACAAATCATCTACAAAAGCTATATGGGACAAGTTGGAGACTTTGAATGAAGATGAGCCTACTGTTAAAATTTCTAAACTTGATGGTTACCGGGTGAGATACGAGAATTTGAAAATGGAGGAAGATGAAAGAATTGTTGCTTTTATGGAAAGAGTCAATGAAATTGTCATGGGAATTCAATGTTGTGGTGGATCTCTGAGTGAAGATGAGATTATTTCTAAAGTATTGAGAGCTTTTCCACTGGCTTACAAGATGAAGGCTACTACAATTAATGAGCTGAGAATAATGTCTAACACTTCTATTAGTAGGGATACTTTGGTTGGAAAGTTATCTACTTTTGAGCTTAATGGATTTGGTCCTCCTGGAGCTACAAAGACAGAATCTGCCTTTCATGCATCTACATTATCAATCGACAAGAATGATTGGAAAGAACTATATGCAAAGGAACTGGAAGATATGAAGAAAGAAGATGAAGAGTTTGAGAAACTTGAAGCCCTATTTGCTAGAAGAGTGCCTAAAGGTCCGACAGGAAGTAAGTATGAAGGAAAATCACCTTTTAAATGTTTTGCATGTAATAAGATAGGTCATTTTGCATCTAGATGTCTTGAGAGGAATTCAAGATTTGAGGAGAAAGATAGAAGATCTTTTAGGCCTAGCCATGATTATTAGAATAAGCATACGTACTGAAGGAACAAAGATAAATCATGTAACTATGTAGATGAGGAAGGTGTGATTGATGACTCTAATGATGAACTGACACAAGATTCAACTAGTGGATCTAGAAATGGAAAAGAATGGGTATTCTTGGTTATCAAGGAAGATGCTCCAGAATCGATTATTCAAAATGAAGAGGAGGCCCTTGCTACTAAAGTTGAAGATAAGGATGAATGGATGATAGACAATGTATGTTCACATCATATGACTAGAGATAAAAGGAAGTTTCTATCTTTGCAATAATTTGATGGTGGTCTGGTTAGATTTGGAGATGACAAAGCATGCATGATCAAAGAAAGAGGAACTATATCATTGGATGGTAAGCATAACATTGATAATGTTTATTATGTTGAAGGTTTAAGGCATAATCTTTTGAGTGTAGTATAGTTGGTGGATAAGGAATTTCAATTACAGTTCTAGGATGGAAAATCCAAAATCATTAACAAATCTAGATTGGAGATTGCAACTGGTACTTAGACTAAAGGTAACATATTTCATTTGAACTCCGGTGAGAAGACATGTTTAATTGCACAAATTGATGAGAGTTGGTAATGGCATAAGAGGCTATGTCATGTAAATTTTGATTGCATTGTAAAGATCAGTTAAGCTAAGGTAGTTAGAGATATACCTAATATTGTGAAGCCTTATAATTCGATATGTAAGGAATGTCAAATGGGTAAGCAAGTCAAAACTTTTTTTAAGAGTATACAAGACAAATCTAATGATATTCTTGATCTTATTCATATTGATTTGTGTGGTCCTGCTAGAATAAAAAAAATTCAAGGTGATAGATATTTCATGCTAATCATTGATGACTATTCTAGAATGATGTGGGTTACTTTTCTAAGGGAGAAATTTGAAGCCTTTGAAAAGTATAAGATCTTTAAAGCTAAAATTGAGACAGAAACAAGGTTGAAGATTAAATGCTTAAGGTCAAATCAGGCTGGTGAATTTGTATCCGGTGAATTTAACAATTATTGTGAGAAGCATGGGATAAGGAGATAGTTGTCTGTACCTCGAACACCTCAGCAAAATGGTGTTGTGGAATGAAAGAACATAACTATCTTGGATGCAACCAAAACTATGATGATGGAAGCTAATTTGCCTCATATCTGTTAGAGAGAAGTTGTGAGTCTGGTGATGTATAGTTTCAACAAAGTTCATATCAAAGGAGACACCGGTAAGACACCTTATGAGTTATCGTTTGGTCATACACCTATAGTTAAGTATTTCAAAATATTTGGTAGTAAATGCTATATCAAAAGAGATGATTCCATTGGAAAGTTTGATCCTAGATGTGATGAATAGTTATTTCTTGGTTATTCAAATGAAAGAAAAGCAAATAGATGTTATAACAAAAGATAGTAGAGAATTGTGGAGAGCGCTAATGTCAAGGTGGATGAGCAATACAAAGGTCAAATAAGAACTTATGAGACAAAATCGGAAGTGGAAATGATCATAACTAAATCGGTAACACCTATACCAGAATAGAATGTTGAACCAGTTACCCCAACAATATGAGAAAATTCAACTGTAACTGAAGATCAGACCAAGGAAATAGAAAGCCAGAAGACTCCTAGGTATGTAAGGTTAAATCATTTAGAAGATCAAATCATTGGAGACAAGAGAAAAGGAGTAATGACAAGAAGAAGGTTTGCAGCTGAAGATGTATGTTTAATTTCGCAAGTTGAACCGACATCAGTTATTGAAGCATATAAAGATGAATATTGGATGAAAGCTATGGAAGAGGAATTGAATCAACTAGAAAAGAATAACACACAAACTTTAGTTCCTCGGCCTAAAAACAAGAATGTTATTGGAACTAAATGGCTCTTTAGGAATAAATTAAATGAAGATGGACAAGTTGTGAGGAACAAGGCTAGATTGGTATGTAAAGGATATTCTCAGAAGGAAGGAATTAGTTATGATGAGACTTTTTCTCTGGTAGCTAGGATTGAAGCTGTGAGATTATTGCTTGTTTATGTTGCCCATAAGAAATACAAGGTTTATCAGATGGATGCTAAGTGTGCATTTCTGAATGGAGGTCTTGAAGAGGAAGTTTACATTGAGCAACCTAATGGATTTTCGCTTTCAGATGACAAAAACATGGTTTGCAGGTTAAGGAAAGATTTATATGGATCAAAGCAAGCCCCTAGAACTTGGTATGCTAGATTGGATAAGTATATTTTGAAGCTTGGTTTCAGTAAAGGTAATGTTGATAGTAACTTGAATTATAATATCACTGATGATGATATACTAATTGTTGAGATCTTTGTTGATGATATCATTTTTGGAGGTGAGGATAAGTTATGTATGGAATTCTCTGATAATATGAAGAATGAATTTGAAATGTCTACGATTGGGGAGATGAGATTTTTCTTAGGTTTGCAAATTTCTCAAACTGATAAATGTATTTTCATCTATCAAACTAAGTATGCAAGAGAGTTGTTGAAGAAGTTTGGTATGGAAAATTCTAAACCTATTAGTACTCCTATGGTTACAAGTGAGAAATTAACAAAGAAAGATATAACACCTTTGGTAAATCCTACAAGGTATAAATCTATGATTGAAGGTTTGTTATATTTGACTTGGACTAGACTAGATATAATGAATACAGTTTGTATTGTATCAACATATCAGAGTGACTAGAGAGAATCATGAGATTGCAATGAAAATGATTTTTTAGATATTTGCAAGGAACAACTGAGTATGGTTTGTGGTATCCTAAAGATGATGACTTTACACTATGTGCATATATAGATGCAGATTGGGTTGGAGATGTTGATGACCAAAAGAGCACATCTAGTGGAGCTTTCTTTCTTGGAAAGAAACTTGTTTCATGGATCAACAAGAAATAGTCATGTACTTCTTTATCTACTGCTGAAGCTGAGTATGTTGTTGATGCTACTAGTTGTACACAAGTTCTATGGATGAAGCAAATGTTGAAGGATATAAGGGTAGATTATAATGAACCAGTAGTTATTCACTGTGATAACTCTGTTGCTATGGACATATCAAAGAATCTGGTATTTCATTATAAGACAAAGTACATATCAATCAAGTATAATTTTTTGAAGAAGGTGAAAGAAAATGAAGTCAGATTGGTTTATATGAACACTAAAGAGCAAATTGTAGATATCTTCACTAAACCTTTGCCTAAGGAATCATTTGAGTACTTCAGAGATAGATTAGGGGTTTCTTCCCCTTCAGTAGAGACTTGAGTGATGTTGATTGGCATTGGTTCAGTATGCATTCTCAGAGTTATTATTCACTTTGGATTGATGTGTTGGTGCCACTACTCAAGGGGAGTAATCAGTTGTATGGTTTAAAGGTTCTTTTGATTTTTCTTTGATGTTTATGTCAGATTTATGGCATTGATGTCAAATGGGGAGAGTTATACATGTGAAAAAAAAGAGCTTAACAGAAATATTAATCAAAGGGGAGAGATCAAATCTTAACAGAGATATTTTTCATAGGGGGAGTTTGGTCTATTAGTTTAGAGCTTCATTGCTATATCATTTTGGGGAGATTGTTGGTTGTCTTCTTTTTGGGGAGACTTATTGAAATATCAGTCAAAGGGGAGAGATCAGAGCTTAACAAAGATATCTTTCACAGGGGAAGTTTGGTCTATTAGTTCAGAGCTTCATTGCTATATCATTTTGGGGAGATTGTTGGTTGTCTTCCTTTTGGGGAGACATTTTGGCATTTCTTGGCACTTGGATGTTTTTCACATCTAGTGTTGCCATCAATTCCAAAGGGGGAGATTGTTGGCATTTTGGTAGAATTGATTGTGTTACATTGATCTTTTTCATTGATGTTGACACTAGCTATTTTGGTTGTCTACCGGATTCTGGTAGAGTGGTTGGATTATGATCATATTGATCTAGAGATCATCTCCAGTATACTCTGGTTTATGGAATTGGTTTGGATTGGTTATTCATGTGTTCGTGATGCATATCTAGGCAAGTGCACCAAGATGGTGAACAAAAAGGGGGGTATAAGTAGCCACCCTTTTTTTTTTTTTTTTTAAAATAGGTAAACTTGAACTTCAAAGAGATATTTGAAGGTCATGCACTAAAAACTAGGAGTTGAGAAAATAATAAGAATTTTAGTGCTCTAAATATAGTTTCTCAAGTACTAAAGTTTTTTAAAATTGGATTAGATTAAGAGGGTCAAACCACTCGCACACGAAAAATTGTTCCTAATTTTTTTAGAAAAATATAACATAGTTGTTTTTGTGCGCTGCACAAAATATATAGTTAGATTTACTAGTTTGCAAAACCCTTTGGTAGGATGATAGGTAAGAGTGAGATCTAGAAGTTGTGTATTTTTTTACAATTTTCCGTTGAGTTTTTCATTTTTATGATTTTTTGAAGTGACCGCATCCTAAAAAATTTAGTACCTGTTCGTGCGCTTGGCATAACTTGCATCAAAATAATCGAAAATGCAAACTTATTTTTTTAAAGTGTATAGAATCTAGTGTAGAACAACAATATGTAATTTATTTTAAATTTGGTCAAGTATATCAAAAGTTATTAAAAAAATGGTAGACATATGTCTGTGAGGACTCTCAAGGCACTGGTAAAGAAAATTAAAGTTTACTATGCTAATATTGTCCAAAAATAGAAAAACTTATATGGTTAGAAAAATGAGATGTGTGAGATTATGGTGATAATTTTAGAGGTACCCACTTGATCATTTGTAAACCTGATGACGACAAAGTCGAGAAATCATGTTGGAAGATGAAAAAATGTGTAAAGGAACAAAAATGGGGGGGGGAAATGGGCTTGCAAGCCTTAGGGTCATTTTCCAACCCTCTTACCAATCCAAAACCTGCACCGGTTTTGAAAAACAAAAAGTACTATTCACAGTTCTACATAACCCGTACAGGTTTTGAAAAACAAAAAGTACTATTCACGGTTCTACATAACCTGTACGGGTTATGTAGAACTAAAACCATTATTTTGTGTTTCACAAAACCCATACGGGTTATGAAGACATAATAATGTATGCTTGTAAACTTAGCATTTACTACACATATGTATAGACATACACATATTATATGTGTTTATGTATGTATATATGCATATCTATAGTTATATATACATATATTTATATAGATATATGTATATATGTTTGTATACATGTGTGTCTCTCTTCTTTTCCTCTCTCTCATCTTCCTTCCTCCATCACCATATCTATCTATTATGAGCCTAATTATCCTCCTTGATTTATATCTCATCTCTCTCCCCCTCACACTTCTCTCTCTGTCGAGTCTCTCACCCTTTTCTCCTTCTCGTTCTCCCTCTACCTCATCTCTCTCTCTCTCTCTCTCTCTCTCTCTCTCTCTCTCTCTCTCTCTCTCTCTCTCTCTCTCTCTCTATATATATATATATATATATATATATATATATATCTCTGCCATCCCTTTCCCTCTCTCCTAATCTCCTCTCTCTCCCCCTCTCTCTCCCTCCCCCTCTCCTTATCCTATTCTATCTCTTACCCCCTCTACCCCCTACTCTCTCCCCCTCTCCTTTTTCCAATCTCCCCCTCTCCTTTTCCCAATCTCCCTCGCTCCCCCCCCCTCTCTCTCTCTCTCTTTCTCTCTCCCTCTCTTCCTATCCCCTATTCTCTCTCTTACCCCCCCTCTCTCTCTCTCTCTCTCTCTCTCTCTCTCTCTCTCTCTTCCGATTCCCTTTTCTCTCTATCTCTAACTCTCTTTCCCTCTCCCCTCTCCTTATCCTATTCTCTCTCTCTCTCTATGTTATTCTCCCCATCTTCGCCCTCCTTCTCCCTCTCTCCCAATCCCCAATCTCCTCTCTCTTCCTCCCCCTCCTTATCCTATTCTCTCTCTCTCTCTCTCTCTCTCTCTCTCTCTCTCTCTCTCTCTCTCTCTCTCTCTCTCTCTCTCTCTCTCTCTCTCTCTCTCTCTCTCTCCTTTTCCTAATCTCCTCTCTCTTTCTCTCTCTCTCTCAATCCTACTCTCTCTCTCTCTCTCTCTCTCTCTCTCTCTCTCTCCTTTTCCCAATCTCCCTCTCTCCCCCTCTCCTTTTCCTAATCTCCTCTCTCTTTCTCTCTCTCTCTCTCAATCCTACTCTCTCTCTCTCTCTCTCTCTCTCTCTCTCTCTCTCTCTCTCTCTCTCTCTCTCTCTCCACTTCCTATTTGGTTCCTAGTTCTATATAACCCATACGGGTTATGCAGAACTAAGGCCAAAACTTCTAGTTCTGCATAATTCGTTGGTTTCTAAAAAATATAATGGTAGGAGTTTTGAGGAACTTTTGATTTTTTATTATAAAATATAATGGTCCTCAAAACCAGTACGAGTTTTGAGGAACTTTTGATTTTTTATTATAAAATATAATGTTCCTCAAAACCCATTTATTTTGAATTTCCAGAACACGCATGGGTTATGAATTTTTTTCCTTCATGTGGCCACTTTTCTATTCAGCATCTTGGTGCACTTACCCATCTCATTCAGTTGATTTGGGATTTGATGATTCAGAAGTTATCTTTTGTTCTAGTAAGCCTTTTGGTTACGGGTAAGGGTTTTACTGACAGAGCTTTGTTGAATATCTTTTGATGGATTTGATAAGTGGTGTTGGTGCGGCTTCTATAAGTCTATCCAGATGCTGATGGTTTTCATGTTCATGTTCCAGTTATTTGGTGGTGTTGCATTTGTCTTATGGTGACCTATTTTAGGTTTGGTCCTATTCTACTAGGTTATGAATTGGTTTATGTAATGTGTTGACGGATTCTCTTGATGTGTTACCAGTTGGATTTATTGATTGGTTTATGTTGTTTCGGCCTTAGGCCAACTTGGTTTATCATTGGTTTGCGGGTTCATGTTATGAATTTATTGTATAGTCTTTCTGGTGGCCGACCTAATTTTTTAGATCCTAGGTTGGTATAAATATGATGTTTAAGATCTCTTTGTAGATTATGCACTATGAGTTATGGGATTATCTGTGTGCGAATAAAGTTGTAATCATATGCAGAGGTTTTGATCGATCATAAGTGATCAAATTGGGTTCGTGTAAGAGGTTTAAGACCTCTAGTATTGAGCTTAACTGGAACTATACTCAGGCATAGGAGATGTTATTCTTGCAGTTCATTCTTATATCTAGATTGTAGTCTGGATTTCTTTTGTATTTAGTGAGGCTCCTTTGTGATGAGCAGTGCGCTCTAGGTAGTGTGCCTTCCTACATGTGCATGCCCATTTTATTGTAATCACATACTTACTACAGAAGTATTATCTGACTATGGGTAGGATTCCCACTGTGGTTTTTCCCTTTACCAGGTTTTCCATGTACAATCTCGGTGTTATGTGTTGTGGATGGATGATAATTGTTCTGTGATTTATGTTTGTGCTTAATTGATATATTCGTTATTTCAATATTTGGTTTATGCATTCTGGTAAAAGTTTTGGTGTGTTTAAAGTCTCATAATCTATTGACATTTGATTCACCCCCCTCCCTCTCAGTTGTCCACTAGTTATCCTAACACTACCAATATGATTCGTAACTAGCACCATTATTGGATTCGCCTCTATGAATGCAATTACAATCATAGGTAAATAAATATTAAATATTGTATCCCACATGTCTCTAAGCATTTAATTATGCATTCTAGGGATCATAGAGACACATGAAAATGACTTAGGATGGCAAGGTTAATGTCACCATTGTTGGCAATTAACACTCATCTAGCAAGGGTTAATGGCATTATGGGTTGTCATTGATGGCAACTCATCATCTCAAGATAAAAGGTTTCATCGTTTGGTTAACCGACATGCATTGCACTAACCGGTATTGGTATTCACATTGCTTTATACTGACACTAGCACCGACATTCACTTCATCCCGGCTAAGTCCTGATCCCGGTAATGGATAGGACCCAAGTAAGGATATCTTTTGATCCAGATTATATCTTCATGGATTTTGGTGGTAACGTGTGATGGTTGACATGGTCATTGGATTTATGTTTGATTTTCATTATGTTCTAACAATTGACATGGTTAAGCTAGAAGGATATTTAAGGAGATCACCTCAATGACGGATCATATATGTTAGATGGAATGCAAACTTATGGTTGTGAATATTTCAATGAGTTTTGGTATGCAATTGGAAGCGACTATGTGCAGTTTCACGTGCACAACTTAACTAGTAGCAGAACAGAGTATCAAAAAACCAAAATACATAGAAGGTTATCAGAGCATTCACCAGAACTTATCTAGCATGGTCCGATGTTATTTATAAGTTCATTTTCATTTGTAAACACTTGTAAAAGTTTTGTAAGTCAGTGAGACTTCCTATATTTTGTATTTGAGCAGTGAGCTCTAGGTAGTTGGCCTTTCTGCATGTGCAGACCCTCTTATGTAATATTTGTATACCTTGATCAAGTATATAGATATTGTGGGTATCAACCCCACCATGGTTTTTCCCTTTGTAGGGTTTTCAACGTATAAATCTTGGTGTTATGGTGTTGCCTTTCTTTGTGTTATTTGGTGTATGCATTCTAATTATATTTACTGTTAATCAGTTAATAAGGAATAAGTTCAAAACTAATTTTATTGGTAGAACACTGATTTACGCCTGCCCCCCCCCCCCATGTTCTTGGATTCCAACAACCATATCCTAAAGTACTCAAACACCAAATCACTCTAGATAGATTCAATTTATTGTAAATTTACAAAGTAACATACTCAATGAACCAACAAGTATCCTAAACAAAATAGTAAATGAACAAATCACATATCAACAACTCCAAATTCGATTCACTATAAAAGTGGTTTAAAAAATGATGCTTCTAAGAAGTCAAAAATTGGACATCATAGGCATAGGATATGACTTGTTAAAACAATGAGAACAAAGCCTACTTTCAACTAACATTTTCTATCAAAAATAAAAACATCAATAAAAATCACTAATACCACAACATGGTACTAAGAAATATCAATTTTTTATTATAATAACATGAACAATTGCCTCTCTAAGAAAAATGTATGCTTCTGTACAAAATCACTCTATTATGCCTTCTTAAACAAGATCTAGTGGCTTTTGGGTGGTTCTACAATAGTGCTACCAGTGGTGACAATAGGTGAGAGATAGTTTCAAGTTGTGTTGCCCAATGATAGTGGTGGTTGATTAGTGAAATGGTAAATGAGTGGTTGTGGGACTTGGTGGTCCACCCATGGTGTAGCTTAAGTACATCAAAATGATACATCACTTGTACGACCCACCCAACTTATTGTTGACTACACTAGATCTTAGAGAATATTTTGATGATTATACTCTATTCTAACTTGTCAATTGACACTTGTACAATAGTATGAATTCTATATGAGTATATATGAAACTTTTGCAATCAAATATTCCTTGAAAATTTAATCAAATAACTATTGTTAAACTATTAAAATTGTTATACTTCACTTTGATTCATTTTTATACATACAAATTCAACTTCTATATACAAAATCAATTATATAATATGAATTTGCCCCTAATAAATCTTATAAACCTTTGATAACTATGTAGAATCACATAATGTCTTCACTTAATGTTAAAAATTGTTTTAAAAATATAATATACTAAAATCTAATTCACCTAAAGCATAAAGTATGTCCAATCTTAGTTAAATATAAAAACTAGTAATTGCATTTTAGTGTGCAATGGGTATGCCGAAGAAGTGTAGAAGGTCAATTAGGGCAAAATTTGGTTAATTTTTTGCATTTGTGTAGTACATGAGATCAATTGGTAGGCCAAATTTAGAACATAATGTTGCTTGTGCAACAAAGGGCTCAACGGAGAAGTGATAGTTTCAAATCCACTTTGCATCCTCTTACAAGGTCCCAATTATAACTGAAACAAAAATTTTCTATTAGGAAGATAATCAAGTTCCATAACGTCTCATGTTTTGTTTGCAATCAAAGGAGAGGGAGAGAGAGGTAGAGGAGGGGAAAGCAAGAGAGAAAGAGAGAGAGGTAAAGAGATAAATATAGAGATACGGATAGAGATGGAGATGAGATGAATACACGAAGATGGAAAAAGAGGAGAGAAAGATGGAGAAAATGAGAGAGATGTGGAGGGAAAAAGAGAGAGAAGAGATGGGATTAGATAGATGTGGAAGCTCAAAAAATAAGTAGAGAGAGAGAATGTAGTATCTAGAGAGATAAACAAACATAGATACATGGATAGATGAAATGAAGAAATATGGAAAGATGGATATAAAGAGGAAAATAGATATGAATATAGAGGTTTAAAAGTGGGGAGAGAGAGAGAGAGAGAGAGAGAGAGAGAGAGAGAGAGAGAGAGAGAGAGAGAGAGAGAGAGAGAGAGAGAGAGAGAGAGAGAGAGAGAGAGAGAGAGAGAGAGAGATATAAAGGGAGACATGTATATAGATAGAGGGGGTGAGAAAGATAGAGGTAGAAAGAAAGATAGAGTGAGAGAGGAAGATGATAAAATATAGAGAGATAAACAGATGTAGAATGAGAGAAATATATAAAGATAGGGAGATAAGGAGATATACAAATGATGAGATAGAGTAATCTAGAGATATAGATATTTAATGAGACATAGAGAGAGGGATAGATGGAGAGAGATGCAAAGATTGATATATAGATACATAGAGAACTAGACATAAACAAATACATATGAAGGGAGATGGAGAGAAATATGGGGAGATAGAGGAAGAGATAAACATATATTGGAAAAGGAGTGAGAGATAGATATATACAAGAAGAGAAAGGGAGAGAGAGATAGAGAGAGAGAGAGAGAGAGAGAGAGAGAGAGAGAGAGGAGTGTCTATTTATGAGTTATAGAGAGAATAAGTAGAGAGAGATATAAAAAATAAAAATTTAAAGATAATTATTCTAAAATAAATTAGAATTTAATAAGAAAATGTATAAATTAAATTAATTCTATTAACTTTTAAAATTATTATTTGTAACTTTGTAAAACAAAAATAACTAAACTTAAATTTTGACTTAATGTAAATTAAATCTTAAAAGAAAAAGATCATTATTAGAATAATTTAATAAAAAATAAAATAGAATATCCTAATAAAAGAAGATTATTTTTTTTTTATATTGCATATAGGAAAATAACGTTGTTACAACAAGATTGCCCGGAGTGTCTACTTAGACCCTCGATCCACATTTACAAAACAATACACAGATTAACTACTGCGATATATACATGGAGGAATACCTTTTCTAGAACAAAAGACTATAATATTTTATACAAAACAAAACAAAACCAGTATCATCAAAGTTGCTAGTTGATTATCCTTGGAGAACCTGTTCCTACGATGCATCTATCCACATAGTCCATCCCCTGGGGCCCTCCATCCAGATGACTTGTTTTCCATAAAGAAGTTATGTGAGCATCTATATCTGGTCTTTAACAGGGTCTCGAGCTCTGGCAACCTCTGCTCCCAGGGACTCCAGAGCCAAGTCTACATCTTGCTTTCCTCTAATTGCCTTCCTCCATTTGTATCTGTTTTCCATTTTGTGAATGAACATCCTTGCGTTTCCATCTTTTATGAACCTGAAGAATTTGTTCTTTTCTACATTCATCTTTACTGATACCTGCAAGAGAATTCGGTGAAGGGTGAGTCCACGAAAAGACTCAATAAGGGCCCTACCTAAGCCCTGAAACTTATCTTCATTTCTTATTTTCCAAATGTACCATAAAATCGCAGAAGTAAGAACATACCAAAAGAGGTTAGTGTCTTTTTTCAGGCCCTTAATATACCCGATTATAACATCAAGCACAACAAATTGATTAGGAATAGAAATACCAAACAATAACCAGATTTCTTTAGCAATGCTACATTCAAAAAAAATATGTCTAACTGATTCAGGAACCTTGCAAATATTACAAATATCATAGCTATTATGATCTTTTCTGAGTGGCAATCTGTTAATAATCATAAGCCATTTTAAACACTTCTCTTTGGGAGCAACAGGGCTACTCCATAGCCTAGTAAAAACCCTTTGCCATTGTTTAACTGAAAAATCTGTAGACCACAGTTTATTAACATGGGAAATTATTGCTTCATCATACGTTAATGTCTTATATATAATGCTAGCTTTAATATTAGATACAGAGATGGTATGACTCCACATCAATTCCTTACAACAGTCAATATCATTCTTGCATTTTTTGGGCAAGTAAAGTTTCTCGCAAGCTTTTTCTCATATATTATAAGTTCGTTTATGGGAGCTTTGAAGGTTAAATCTAACTCTAAGGGTATCCCAATCCAGCAGCCTATCATCCTTAATAATGTCTTTAAAGCATCAAATGCCTTTTGCCGCCCATGCTTTGGCAGAGCACCCCTACGTAAGAGCCAATGGTTTGGAGGAGTGCAAGAGGTTCCACCAAATGGATCTACCTCCATGGATAAACTCATTATTGTTGACTCTATTATTGCTGATGAAGGGCTTAATACTAACCCAGGCCTTCCATATAGACTTGAAGACATTCGACCCTTGTACTGAGACCTCAAAGTCCCCAGCCACAAGGTCATAGAAAGGTAGGGATTTCCAAGTTTTGGCCTTTTTCGGTACAGCCTTCAAAATGTTATTCCTAACCAGAACCTTCCAAGGTTCATTCCCATCTAGTGCTTGGAATATCCATTTTGTTGCAAGAGCAATTCCTTGGATTCTCAAGTCCTTTAGTCCTAGCCCTCCCAGAATCTTGTCCTTATGATACCATTCCCATTTCACATAATGCATCTTCTTTTTACCTTTTCCATTAGACTATAGGAAGTTCCTGATGGTTTTCTGTATCTCTAGGATCTGGTAATTGGGGAGCATCCATACTCAAGAATAGTAGATGTTATATGAGGAGAGAACTTTTTGACACACCTACATTCTCCCGGCGAGTGAGAGATACCTATTATCCCACTTGTTAAGCTTTTTATCTATCTTGCTTCTAACCCAATGCCACATCTCTTTGAGGGATGGGGATATGGAAAACATAATTCCTAGGTATCTGACTATTTTGTTGGGTCCTCCCCATTGGATCCCAAACTGTTGTAGCCACTCCGGAGGCCGCTCCTCCCACCCAAGCATGATCGATTTGCTCTGTGATATTTTAGCTCCTGATATTTCTCCTAGGAATTTGATTTTTCCTTCCAAGGCCTCCATATTCTATTTACTGGTTTCCATAAAGAGTGTTGTGTCATCAGCAAATTGTGCATTGATCAATTCCTCACCATTCGGAAGTTGGACCCCCTGAACTTTAGGAGAGACAGTAGAGTCTCTTAGTATGTAAAACAGAGCATCGACTGCAATCACAAAGAGAGTAGGTGCTAAGGGGCAGCCCTGTCTAATAGATCTGCCTAGAGTAATGTTTTGTGATAGGGACCCGTTAACTTCCACTTGAGCCAAAGCATCTTTGAGTAAAACCATAACCCATTTATAGAATTCTGATGGAAAACCAAATGTTTCTAACATCATCAAAATGAACCCCCATTCTACCTTGTCGTATGCTTTCTCAAAGTCTAGGAGAAACATGATTGCGTTATGTCCTAAAGTCCTCACCCATTCCATGGCTTCCCAATTGGTAATTATATTTTCTAGGATATATCTTCCTTTGATAAAGCCTGTTTGTGTGGGACAAATGAACTTAGGAAGTATATTCTCTAGTCTGATCACAAGTGTCTTGGCCAATATTTTGTAAGATACATTAAGGAGTGTTATCAGTCTCCAGTTTTTTATAAGAGACTTGTCCCCATCCTTGGGAAGTAGTTTGATAATATCACTATTAATCCATTCCCCTAAAGAACCACTGTTAAAGGCCTCAATATAAAGCTCATACAGGTCATGACACACCCAGTCCTCATTAGCTTTGTAGAACTCTACT
Source organism: Cryptomeria japonica (assembly GCF_030272615.1). Classification (NCBI taxonomy): domain Eukaryota; kingdom Viridiplantae; phylum Streptophyta; class Pinopsida; order Cupressales; family Cupressaceae; genus Cryptomeria; species Cryptomeria japonica. The sequence goes on from NC_081415.1 coordinate 561,525,236, forward strand.
GTCAAACCATCCGGGCCCAGAGATTTGTCATTATTCAAGCTTTTAATGGCACCTTTTAGTTCTTGCAAAGTGATGCCCCCTTAATGACTGTGCATCCTCCTCTGAAATCTTGGAGGGGATAATCCTTCCGCATTTTTCTCTTGCCTCCCAGGAATTAGCGGAATCTTCAGATGTGAAGAGACCTTTGTAGAATTGGAAGAATACCTCCTTGATATCCTCAAGATCCTTTATTTCTCTGTTTTCTAACCAAATGCTATCAATTTGTTCTCTACACTGTTTTTGTTTCAGCATATTGAAGAAGAACTTGGATCCTTTATCCCCAAATTGCATCCAATGAGCTTGAACCCTGATCATGGCCCCTATGGTCTTAGTCTGTTGATGCTTTCTGAGACTGTCCCTAGCCAATGCTATCTTTTGAGAAAGTTCAATATTTCCAAGATTGTCTTGGATCTCGGCCTCACATAAGTGAAAGTTGTTAGATAGTGTTCTCTCTTTCCTTCTATAATATTTGGCTTTCTTTTTCCCTATGGTTTGAAGCAGCACCTGCCAACTATCGGCATTCTGGTTCCATCTATCCACACTAGAGTTCAACAATCTATTACTTCTATTAAACATCTTGACAATCTTGACAGCACTCAACACATCCGAGTCTATTAGAAGGCCAGAATTTAGAAAGAATTTATCCTTGGGAGTTCCTTGGCTCTCGAGCTAGTCTCTGAGCCTAACCTGTGAGATGATAGGATGGTGATCTGAAAGTGTGGCTGGATAAACTGTCACGGGATTGCCATTTTTGCCAAGGTCAAAGGAGAAGTGGTCTTTGTTAACATAGAATCTATCCAGCCTACAATAGATCCTATGTTTACCACTCTGGTAGTTGCACCAAGTGTACCAAATTTCAGAGTTATCTTTCTTTTTGCAGAACAAGGGGTCGAACAGCTTCTTTTAGCTTTTTGTTTTCTCCCAGTGTAGTTTCTCCATCCCTTTCCATTCCATAGGGATACCTCCACTTTTATCTTCCTGATTTTCAACCATATTAAAGTCACCCCCTACAATCCAAGGGATATCCGTTAGTACAGCGATCCAATCCCACAATTGAATTCTCTCTCTATAGTCATTGGAGGCATATACAGAACAAATTCCAAATCAGATTCCATTATCCTCTAGGGACACCCAGATCGCTCTGTTACATAGCGAACATCATTGGTTCACTATGCGCTCCTTCTATTTGGGGTTAATAAGTATTCCAACACCTCCTCTACCTCTGTCATGCTTTGAGGAAACCTTGATAGAGTCTTTACATATAAATTCTAGGTTGACTTCTAGGGTAAACTTGACAGCCTTCTTGAAACATAATAAAGTCTGTGTTCTTATGCTGATTGACAAACTTTCTGACTATTTGTTTCCTATCTGGGGTGTCATGCCCAAAATTCAGGGCAAGAACGGGATAAATTTTTTTAAAAAATACCATAACTTAGAACATTAAATTAACTAATTTGCAATACTCTACATGTGTTGTCTTAACTAAGTTTAGAGTTAACTTTATTCCATTAACACAAGTAAGCAAATAATTATCCAAATCAAAAGCGTAATACCAAATTAATTATTATCTTATCTCTTCAACTTATTCCAACAGATTAAATTAAATCCAAAGATCTAAATTGCTCGATAAGGGTACTATAAATTTCCAATAGTTATAAATAGCTTTTAGATTCTCAATAAAATTATTCCAATCTCCATTTTAGTCCCTTTAGATAAGTAATATTGCCACATAATTAAGTTTCCCCAACGTTAATTTAATACACTGAAAAATAATAATATTCTGCTTAAATTAAAATATTTCAACTATTTTAATTAAGTCATTTATTACTACTTAAAATTTTAAACTAAAACTTACTCCCTCTATTTAATTCAATTTAATCCATACTTAAGATGTGCTCAAATTAATTTAACTAAGGTATGATTAAGCCCACTTGCTTTTATTTATTCCAAAAATAATCTCCACTAAATAAATATTTAATCCTATAGAAATTCTTTATTCTTTAACTACAACTTTCTATTTCTTAATTACATATATGTGTATATAAATAATTATAATTATTTATATAAACACATATATTGAAATAAAAATATTTAAACAATGTAATATTTTCTTTCTAAATTTATTTAGACCAAACCATGCAAACCCTAGTTAGGGGTTTGCATTATAAAATCTTCCTAAGATTAAATTTTTTTTTATCAAATCTAATATCATTACCCTAGCCATACTTTTTTTTTTTTGATTAACCATTTTCTTTTAACAGGGCCGAATTGATAATCCCCGGGCGGTGGCCATGGCGGAGGAGGGACGCAGTTTGAATGGCAGCGAAAATGACAGAGGCAGTCGATGGGGGCTTGCTCCCCACAGGGATGGCGGCACCGTCGCTGTGGGTCGCTGCCCACAGTGGAGGCCGAGGCCTTCCACTGTGGGTTGCGGCTGCCACTGGGGAGCCTGCGCCCACTGTGCGGAGGGGCCGCCCTGCGAGGTAAACCGCAAGGGCCGAGCCCAACAAAAAGTTTTAAATTATATATATATATATATATATATATATATATATATATATATATATTTTATTTAAAACAAAATTTAATTTGTTATTTTTTTTTAAATATATATATATTCATAGCATTTTTATATACATGCCAGCATAAATACATTATTTTTTTGGTGATCATTTATAATAGTGCATTTTATATAAATATATATAAAATGATATACATGAAATCTGCATGTCAATAAAATTATATATTTATATAAATATATATATTTTATATGACAACAACTATGAAATAAATAGGTCCTAGTATTCTGATTTTAGTTATATATAAAAAATAAATGGATTAATAATTTCCTAATTCATTTACAGCAAGGGTATATTTTTCTAAGCAATATTATACAGGTATTTTATTTCTACCTTTTGCTATATACATGACTAGATTTAATAGTTTTACCAGCAACTAAATAATCTAGATTTTATTTAATAAAGACTATATTAGAATTGCGATTATCATTTTTGAAATAAATAAATTTACAGACTTTGCAAAAATCTACAGCAACTAATAAAAAGACAGATTTGGATTATCGTATGCTTAAAGTAACTGACTGATTTTAGTTAATTTCACACAACAACAGTAGCAAGTTAAATTTACATTGACTAGGTAAACTATCTATCTATATACTAATTTCTGAAATAAACGAAAAGATAATTTTCCAGAACTATCCTATTCTAAAGTGCATTTACAGAAAACAGAATTTAAATGATTTATATGTGGCCTATAATATGCATGCAACACTAATCTCATTATTTCTTTTTATTTTATTTTATTTTGAATGCATAAGAATTAAATAACTTTCTTGGTTTGCAATTTAATAAAAACACATTAGATATAATATTTTGAACTTTGGAAAAATTCTAAATTTATGAATGCACAATTCTTTTCTGCAATAAATAGCATACTAAAATAATGCAACTTCTTTTTTTTAAAGAAAACGTATTTCAAGATAACACTTTTATCACTGTACAATGGGTCTCTCATTTCCAATAAATGAGGACCTCTTTTTTTTTCAAATAAAAATTACATTTACAAATAAATTTCCTACAACCAATAACTCCTGCAACCTTCCACTTGTCCTACTCTTTTCTTCTGACAATCCTGCAATGTAAATCAAAACTATGACCATGGAGTGCTCACCTCCTAGCCTAGGCTAACTGGTAGCCACCCCCGAGCTCGGAGAACCAAGCCCTAGATGGGAAACAAGCATGCAAACACAAAGGGACAGAATGCACACAAATTCAAACACACTCCCATCCCAGCTACACTGCACCACACTTTGGTGATGACCTTTTTAAGGGTGGTAGTGGACCAATACCCTGAGGAGAACTGCAAGTATGGAAAACATGTAGCCACCTCATGGCACACCAAATACATCAAGAATAGCAACCCCTTATTCCTTATGCCCCCCAAGGCATTCAAGCCTTATTTCCCTCCTTATGACCCCCATTGCACAAACAGGCCATGCAGCAAGGGTCACACAAAATCCCTTGTGATCACTCTCATAACGAGAGTCTCTCACTCGAGGGTTGTCACTTCTACCACCCACAAGATCCTCCTCTCTCCCAAGAGTAGGAGGTCTTGATGACTCCCAAAAAAAAACACATGCAATACATAACACAAAATACCAAATGAAATTCCCAAAAGAACATACAAGGAAGCAAATATTTTACACCAACATATTTTCAAAACACATGCAAAAAGAAGCCATTTTAAGTAGAATGCAACCAACCTTAATTTGCCCAAAGGTAGGTTAGTTTTGTTGAGGATGAGCTGCCTAATTCCATGGTTCTTCTCCTTCTACCCTTAGCCAAAATTCTCTATTTGAAGTCTAGTCTATTCTTTTCAAAATTTCTCTTGTCTCCAAAAATGGAGAGTGGGTGATTACCCACAAATTTTCTAATTCTTGCTTAAGAAGCCCATTGTGAGAGTTCTCACAAGTTTCTAAAAACTAAAGAGGAAGGCAAGATAGAATGGGAAAGGGAACTCTCATTCGAAAAGGAAAGTTTACAACTAGGTTCAATCTTCTAATTTCAATTTTCGCACAACTCAGAAAAGTCAATTTTTAGGGTGTCTAAAAGGTCACTTGGGAGTAGAAACCTGCCTTAAATTACCCCTAACCCTTAGGTATACCTTATGGGCTTTAGGAAACCCTATTAAACTACCCCTAGGTGTTCATTTAACCCTTTTTAAACCCCTCTAAAGTTTATTTTCGGGTCAAACCTATGTTGACCATCCCAAAGATTCTTTACCCATGGTATTTATGACATCACGTTACATTAATTGAAAACAACTATAGTTGAACACTTTCCCACCAAGAGACAAAAATAAAAATTCATACTTAAATCCACACATGTGTCAAGTGACACAAAGAAAACACTTTTACAATTTAATACATGAAATCGTCTCTTGGGGGTTTTACACAAATCAATTAAATAACACTTAACACACATGCATCATATACTGTTACGAATGAAATACAACACAAACGGGGTATTGTCTCTCCAAATAGACAAACCCTGGCTTATGAACATACATAGGTCTAGGTTTGGTTCTCTGTAATATTTCCATGGTCACATGGATAACTTCCTGCGCATCTCAATTTACACATTAGTAACTTTCAAATAACCACATATAATATAAATCACAAGAATAATAATACACATCATCACTTGCATACAATTTACATCGGAACAATTTAATACATCTTATATCCAAGCAATTTCACATAAGCAATTCATCCTAATTCTCATAATTTTGATCCACACTTAAACATGCATCATAATTCTATTATCCTAGTAAAGTCTTGCAAATTCAATAACGACATTTATCACCGCAAATTCATCCTATTCAAAAATCATGTAGTGTTCTATATCATAAAGCATATAAATAAATCCTCAATATATAACAATGTTATCCAAATCATGAAATCATATAAGTTCTAAATCCAAAATGCATAGAAATAAGTATCCATAATAGTCTCAATATAAAAACCACTGAAATGTCAGAATGAGTCGAGGTGGGGCCTCACATGGGGATTCCAGACCCCTAATGTTCCAAGAGATGCATTTCATCTTAACACGGTGTATTGTTTTATTCTTTGGATGCTTTAAACTTGTTAAAGCATCTCAAGAGATCTTTCTTCTCCTCATTATTCCTTCTATTATTAGCACCCCTATTTTTGGATCCCAAAGGTCTACCCCTTCTTCTTCTAGGAATTGTCTCGGGGTTTTCATTATCCGTTGTCCATTCTCCTTCTTCTCCTATGCACTCTTCACCCTGATCCTCATCCTCGACTTCAAAAGCCTTACTATTGTTCCCCTGACTGGGGGTCTTCAGGGTCTCAAAACTAGGCTCCAATGCCTTCAACCTATCTGGAAGGTCCAAATTAACAACATCGCTAGATAGGGGGTTACCTTCACCAGCCTTAGGGTTAGCAACAATGACCTCAATCACACAGGTATCCTCTAACTCTACAAAATTCTTTGGGGGAATGACAGGGATCGCGTCAGGAGTGGGTTCAGTATGGGAAGAAGGCTCTGCCTCAGTGATATATGGAGAATCTTTTGATGAATCCATCTCAAATGAAACATCCATGTCTGCCGAACTTCTGTGGGAAGCTTTATTCATCACCCCAGACCGACTCCCTCCCATACTTAGCTCACCACTCACTCCATCTCTATCCTTATCACTAGAAGCTATGCTAGAGAATTTCATCTCTGGGGGGACCTCATGAACATCATCCTCCATAGGCGATGTTAAATTGCCATCCATATTCATCTTGATAGTCACATAAGTTGAATTATTAGGACCATTTTCCCTAATTTTTTCCAAGGCTAATTGTTGAGCATTTTTCCTCCTTCTCTTCTTAGGGTTTTTCCCCACAATCTGAAACTCATCCTGCGAATTTTCATTTATCTATTTTAGAGTATTTGAAATCGTAGAGTGAGGGGTGGGGGCAACTCCAGAGCTACCTGAATTGAATATTTTTTCAGGTTCCTAGGGTTTAGAATTTTCTCTAGTTAAGAGATTATTGATTTTTTTACTAATGGCATTAAGGTTTTCCATGCTCAGGATGTGCTTTGCATGAACAGGTTGTGAGTTATTGGATTGATTTCGAGGTCTATCTGAACCCTTAAATTTATTAATAATCGGGCAATTCTTGCGAATATGCCCCTCTTTTCTGTAGAGAAAGCATGCATTCACCCCGCCAAGGATTTCAACAGGGCATATAACAACTTTGGATTCAAGGTTAATGTTAACCATTTTGGGGAAATCACAACCAAGGTTAATTGAGATCAATACCCTAGCATCCAGATGCGGAATAAGCAAGGATGAATTATCCACCCGAATAGCCTTTCCTATCGGTTCCACGATTTGGGGTATGAATCTCCACAACAGTGGAGGCACTTCTCAAATTAAAACCCATCTAGGGCACAAGAGTGCAAGTATTTCCTCATTGACCGCTTCAAGCGACCATTCTAGGGCATGGAATGTGCATTTTCTGATAGACCAATATTGTTTACTAAGTACTTCTTTTTGCATTTTATGATCTTTAAAGAAAATAACAAACAATCCTTTTTGAATGAGTCTACAGAATGAGACCAGATAACCTAATTTAATGTTCCATACATTTCTAATCCAATCATCAATGAATTTACATGCAGGACATTTATCCACATCTATAGTTGCAAAGAAAATTGAAGTATCTCTAAGTCTATTTTTTTCCATATTAATTTCTTTACACATTAAATCATTAGGTGAAATGGAGATAAATTCCCGAGCAGAGTGAGGGTCCTTACCTTCTCCATAGGGGCTGCCATTAGAGTTTGTAACAAACCTCGCACCTTCGTCGATAGAGGGAGATGAAAAGGTCACCGCATCCTTGAATGTCTTAGCTTTAAATGGGGCATCATTGCTAAGTTTTTTGGCGCCTCCAAAAGAGCCCTACATTAAATGGCATTAAATGCTCACACAAGGGAAGACAAAGTAAAGCGACGGCGAAGAGGACGCTGGGAGAGCAGCCTGCACACAAACCAAGTAAAATTCTTACCTACGTGGAAGGCTCGCGCACATCCCCACATCAAAGCCTACGGCCCTACAACCCAAAGTCCAAACCCTAGGTCTAGTCGGAGTTGCAGAGCAAAAAACCAAAATCTATTCAAAGAAGATTAAATTAAAATATATTCTTATCAAAAGAAGATAGAAATAAAAGAATCTAGATTTCTAAATAAAAAACTAAGTATTCTACAATAATTAAAATTTTAATAAGATGAACAACTATAAATTAAATGAATTCTAATACTTCAAAATTATTATTTGTAATTTCATTAAAAACCATAAATAATTAAAATAATATTTTCACTTAATGATTTTTTATTTTTTTTTGAGCAAGGTGGCAATTGCCACTTAATATATATATATATACACACTGGTTCAAAAGAGCTCCCAGAGAAAAGAACCAGGAAGAAAAACTTTGATCATAGCCCTTATCATTTAAAAAAGTAGAAAAAAATAGCTAATTCTTTCTTTTATAATAATTTTGTCTTTTCTACTTTTGGAACTTAAAAAAATATGGAATATTCAAATAAAAGAATATACCATTAAAATATATTATTATTAAAAGCAAAAATAGTAGATTTTTCTTTTGTACACATTCTTTTTGTAATTAATCATATTAAAAAAATTCAATTAATCATATTAAAATATGTTTTTTAGTCCGTTATCATTTTTTTAAAATTAATATTAATGTAAACATGCAATTGAGATCAATTCAATTGCCTTGCATCCTTCTAGTCAATTTTGAACCATTGATTTCAATAAGTAAGCTGAAAACTTCATATAGAATATACCTTTGGCATAAAAATAGATTTATATGCTATTAGAAACTTCTCTATATACTATTAAACTATTAAAAACTTAATATCATATTATTGATTATTATTATCATTTTTTTTAATTATAATTCATAAATGTTAGATGGTCTCTACCAAGTCTTCTTGGTTTTTTTTCACAAAAAGACTCTAAACTATCTCACAATATGATATTTAATGATCAACCCTACATCATAATACCACCTTTTTTTCAAACACTTCAATTGAATTCATCATTACTATGTATAAAGTGAATTGATTATTATTACACTCTATTAGTCTTTCTAGATGTCATTTCTATGCAAGGTTAGATTATATGTGATTGGTCAATCTCTTTGTCACTTATCTCATTTAAAAAGAAAAAAATTATGATGTGCTTCTTTTCTAAGTTCGTTATTTTTATACATCATTTTTTTTTGTTATCTAGCTTATGTTTAATGCTTTTATTTAATTAATTGTCTTATTGGAGTCTTATATTTATTTACTTGGTAAAGATATACAAATATTTCAATAAAGGGATCATGATTTAATAAAATATAATAAATAATATGGGTGTGAGTTTCTACAAAATGGTTGTTGTAATCTCCAAGATACCTTGTAACTTCTTCATGATAAATTCTATGACAAGAAATTAATAATGAGTTGCAATTTGGTATTCATAATAAAGTAGGGGTTATTTTGGAGAAAGAATCTCATTAATATTTTAATTGGTATCTTTTAGGGGAAAAGCAAAGGTGTCAAAATTTTGTGCTTTGTTGGTGCTATTTATTGAGGTACTTGGCTTCCTTACATGTATCTACCAAATTAATCAATATTTTATTTCATAACTAGCCTTGTGTTCAAAAATACCAAATTAATCAATATTTTATTTCATAACTAGCCTTATGTTCAAAAATATGATTTGATGAAAAAAAAACCCTTCAATTTGAGGATTAAAGGATAACACCTCTTTGGTTTCCCAAGGCTCCCATTCAAAGAGTGTATATGTCAAAAGTTTCTTTTATTTTCTAATAAACATTTGTAACATACATACATACATACATATATAAACACATCCATACTAGTTGTATTCTCTCACCTCAGTGTGTCCACTTGTAGAAGTCACTAATTAAGATGGAATCTAGAAAAGAGATTAAATTCATAGGAATAATGCAAATATTATATGGCAAGGAATTAACATGGTTGAAATAGAAATTGACAGTTGTAATCATGAAAGTCCACCATGGAATGCTCTTCATACATAGAGATGGTGATGTTGTATGTCCGATTTAATAACCAAATAAAATGATAGAATGATAACAGTCCAGGCTCATGCATAAATGGTGACAGGAAGATCTTCACCTTGAAGTTGCATGCTGAAAGATTTATTTTCTTGACATAATGGAAGATATATTAATAAATAAAATTTGATATTATTTATTCACATATTTTATCTAAAAACTAAATCAAATATTACTTATGTATATTGAATCATATGCAACGAGAAATGATAAAATGATAGGAAAATGGTATGGAAATGGAATATGGGAATGTATATGAAAAAGGATAAAAGGTGGTATGAAATAGGACATAATTGGTTCTCATCATCCTCCTCATACATCTTGACACTAATAGATGCCAATTGAGCCACCAATATATTGAATGCTTCCAAAAGGTCTATAATATGTCCACCCTCTTTCATTCTCAAGGAATGCAATTTCTTCCTCAAGAAAATTTGATTCAATAAAGATTTGGCTTGATACATCTCACCAAGCTTATTTCATAGCTTCTTTTCAAAGGTCTCTTCATGCAAATTTATTAGAACATAGTCTTCCAAGAGTAATTTGATCAGACCCTTGGCTTTATGATCCATAACATCATAGGAAGCAATCACAATAGTATGTATAGGTCTTGAGACATTCACATCAACAACATTCCACAGATCTTGATCTATTAACAAATATTCCATCTTCAACTTCAATATCCCAAAATTACTTCCAAAACAATTTTTCACCTATGTTATCCCTGATGAACTTGCCATTTGAAAATTCTTTCAACAAGATAAAAAACTATCTTCTACACAAGCTCTCACTTGAATCTAGATTATTTTAAAAACCCAACAAACCACAACTGAAACCAAAGTTGATTAGGCTTTGATACCACTTGTAAGGAAGTTAAGTAGAGGAATAGCTTCCTACAATAATCTTGAGAGGAGGGTAATGAATTTTTTTTAAGATATTTACAACAGTTATTGAAACTTAATAAATATAAACATAAATAACATCATACCACAAGATAATGATTTGCATAGGGAAAACTCTTTCAAGAGAAAAAACTCATGCTCCAAAAGTTGCTTAATATATTATTCAAAAATCAACAACAGATTACAATATACTTGTAGAGAAAAATTCTCACAAGATTATCACCAACAAAGATCCAGAGGCAACTTAATAGCTATAAGACTCTTACACAACCTCCATCTCATGCACCTAATATATAAGAGATACAACATGAAGCTGTCAGATGATATTACAAATCATGGGCTAAAACCATCCAAGTGTGGTGCTCATCTTATCTCCAATACGAGGTAACCTATTAGTGTATCCACTTGTAGAAGTCAAACACCAAATCTATGAAACAAGTTTCTTTCCAAGAAAGAAAGCTCCACCGGATGTGCTTTTCCGGTCATCAACATCTCCAACCCAATCTACATATATGTATGCACATAATGTAAAATCATCATTTTTAGGATACCACAAACCATATTCAGTTGTTCCTTGCAAATACCTGAAAATCATTTTTACTGCACTCTCATGCTTCTCTCTAGGTTCACTCTGATATCTTGATACAATACAAACTGCATTCATTATATCTGGTCTAGTTTGAGTCAGATATAACAAACCTCCAATCATAGAATTGTACCATGTAGGATTTACCAGTGTTGATGCATCTATCTTACTCAATTTCTCACTTGTAACCATAGGAGTACCAACCGGTTTAGAATTTTTCATACCAAATTTATTCAACAACTCCCTGACATACTTAGTTTGACAGATGAAAATACCTTTATAAGTCTGAGTAATCTACAAACCTAAGAAAAATTTCATCTCCCCAATCATAGACATCTCAAATTCATTCTTCATATTATTAGAGAATTCTATACATAACTTATTCTCACCTCCAAAAATGATATCATCAACAAAGACTTCAACAATCAGTATGTCATCATCAGTGATCTTATAATATAAATTATTGTCAGCATTACCTTTAGTGAAACTAAGCTTCAAAAGATATTTATCTAATCTTGCATACCAAGCTCTAGGGGCTTATTTCAATACATATAAAGCTTTCCTTAACCTACAAACCATGTTTTTGTCATCTGAAAGTGAAAATACATCATGCTACTCAATGTGAACTTCCTCTTCCAGACCTTCATTCAGAAATGCACACTTAACGTCCATTTGATAAACCTTGTAGTTCTTATGGGAAGCATAAGCAAGAAATAATCTCATAGCTTCAATCCTAGCTACCGGAGAAAAAGTATCATCATAATCAATTCCTTCCTAATGAGAATATCCTTTACAAACCAATCTAGCCTTATTCCTCACAACTTGTCCATCTTCATTCAATTTATTCTAAAAAACCCATTTAGTCCCAATAACATTCTTATTTTTAGGTCGGGGAACTAAAGTCCATGTATTATTCTTTTCTATCTGATCTAATTCCTCTTCTATAGCTTTTACCCAACATTCATCTTTACATGCTTCAATTACTGATGTCGGTTCAATTTGAGAAACTAAACATACCTCATCAGCTACTGACCTTCTTCTTGTCATCACTCCTTTATTCTTATCTCCAATGATCTGATCTTCTGAATGATTTAACCTAACATACTTAGGAGTCTTCTGATTTTCTGTTCCTCTACTCTAATATTTAGTTACTGTTGAATTTTTTGATACTGTCATAGTAACTAGTTCAACATTATGTTCTAATGTAGATGCTACTGATTCAGTTATGATCATTTCCACTATCGGTTCTCTCTCATAAGTTCTGATTTGACTTATGTTCAGCTCATCCACCTTGACATTAGTGCTCTCCATAATTCTCTACAATCTTTTGTTATAACATCTATATGCTTTGCTTTCATTAGAATAACCAAGAAATATCCCTTCATCACTTCTAGGATCCAACTTTCCAATGGAATCATTTCTTTTGATATAGCATTTACTACCAAAGATTCTGAAATACTTAACTGTTGGTGTATGACCAAACCATATCTCATAAGGTGTCTTACCAATGTCTCCTTTGATATGAAATCTGTTGAATGTGTATATCGTCATGCTCACAACTTCTCTCCAGTAGATATGAGGAAGATTAGCTTCCATCACCATAGTTCTAGCCACATCCAAGATAGTTTTGTTCTTCCTTTCCACAACTCCATTCTGTTGAGGTATCTGGGGTGCAAATAAAAATCTCCTTATCCCATTCTTTTCACAATAACTATTAAATTCACCGGATGGGAATTCTCCACCCTGATCATACCTTAAGCATTTAATCTTAAATCCCATCTATGTCTCAACTTTAGCTTTAAGGATTTTAAACTTTTCAAATGCTTCAGATTTCTCCCTTACAAAAGTAACCCACATCATTCTAGAATAGTCATCAATGATTAGCATAAAATATCTATCACCCTAAAAACTCTTGATTCTGTTGGCATTTTGCATATAGATTGGATTAATGATATGTTTTCATTGATGTCAATTGAACAGGTAATGGTATTCATGTTATTATTGATATTGTTATTTTTGATATTGGCTAGTAACCGGTAAGAAGAGCTTTGTGGAAGATGTTGTAAACCGGTGTGTTAAGTTTGTGAGTTGAACCGGTAAACCCTATCAGTTGTTAAACCCTAACCGATCAAGTTTGTTGGTTTATTATCTGATGAGCGATAATGATGGATACACGTGTGATCATTGTATAAGGATAAGTTAAAATTGTTTTGATGCATTTGTTTATTGTCTAGGGAAGGAGCAAAGTGGATTGCATCTAATGCACAATGCGTGATGAGCTACAAAGTCCGATGAAGTAGTGATCATGGAGCGGTTGGAATTTTCTTGAAGAATGTGAAGAGATTGTTATTATTTCTAACGATCAAGATTGTACTGACTTGTTTGTAATATCGATGATGAGAATTAGGTTTTTGTTGTGTTACCGACCTAATTGATTTGTATTTAAGGTCGATGAAGTTGTTTGTAAAGGTTTGCTGGCAAGATTGGCAGAAACCCGTTGAGTGTGTAGTTTCCTAACCAGTGATTGGATCTGCACTATGAGTAAAGGTAGATTGAAGCTTAAAAGGATCTGATCAAGAAAATGTAGTGCTATTCAGACAGATCAAGAAAACCTGTTGTTTTCTAACAATTATAGCAAAAGTGAAATCCCTTAACCGGGTAAGCTCTAACAAGCTTGGTTACTTATTAAATCCTCTAACAAGGTGGTCCATTAGCTTGGATTCTTAAATCCTCCAGTGAGGTTACTCCTAACAGGGTATTGTGCTTTTCATCAAGGCATATTTGTAAATCCCTTAACCAGGTGATTCCTAACCGGAATTAGTTCTTAACAGGACTTATTGTAAAGTTAATAGGCTAGGCTCCTAACAGGGTGAACTTCAGAAGAGTTCAAATAGCTATCCTTGTGAGTCTCATCTCACCATGGTTTTTACTTATTTGGGTTTTCCACATATAAACATTTGTGTCAAGTGGTGAATGTTTTTGTGGTTATTATCTTATTTGTTGATTTGATTAACTTCTGATAAGGCATGATAACTAGAAGCATTGAGAGATGAATATGTTGATGTTTATAAGATTGAAGTTATTTACTGTTAAGTTGTCATAACAGTCAAACCGGTTGATGTCAAGTATTCTTATGAATATTGATCTTGACTGAGATATGTTTACTTTGTGTGATTGAATTTGAGTTTGGGAACTTTGTATCAGTTTTTTCAATATACTGATTCACCCCCCCCCCTCTCAGTATTCTATTGGATACTTATTCTTTCATCATACCATCAATTGGTATCAGAGCATCTCAGGTCCTCTTTAATCTAAAAGCCTAACAGCTTGAGGAAAAGATCTTGTAGATCATGATGAAGAAAGAAGGTCCATAGTTCAAAAAAGATAACTATAGAATATGGAGTGACATAATGAAGCTTTGCATTAAGAGTCTTGGTAGTCGGTATTGGGGTCATATAGGAACTAAATATGTTACACCTACTTGAATCCTGACTGATGATCAGAAGAAAGAATAGCAATAAAATCACCAAGCATTAGAGGCTATTATCAATTGCCTATCTGATGCTGAATATGTAGATGTTCATGGTCTTGAAACTGCATATGAAGTATGGAAAAAACTTGAAGATATTTATAGCGATGATGAACATGTTAAGATTGCTAAAGAAGAGAGTTTAAGATGAAAGTTTGATGACATGAGAATGTCTAAAGGTGAGAATATCCAGCAGTATGGTCAAATGATTAAAGAGATAGTTGGTGAAATAAAGAGTGCAAGAGGGAAAGTGGAAGATGCCACAGTAATCAGTAAGGTACTGAGAACCCTGCTACCAGTCTATGTTATCCGAGTTGCAGCTATTCAACAACTAAAATCCATTGACAAGACTAAGGTAACTCTTGACTCTATTATTGGTAAACGTACTGCTTTTGAACTAAATGGCTATGATGGTAGTGTACAGAAATCAGAATCTGCATTCAGAGCTTTGGTCTCTAACCCATCTATGAGAAGAAGTAGAGATACCAGTCATAGCTATGAATCTAGATCCAGCAAAGATTTTGATGATGAAGACAAAGTTACCTTTAAAATGTTTTGCATGCAACAAGATTGGTCATATAGAAACTAATTGCCCTAATGGTGAAAATGAATACAAGAAAGATAAATTTAAGAAGTATAAGGGTAAAGGCAAGAGAGATTGTCTTGTAGCTATTGACAATGTTATTACTAATGAAGAATCTGATGATGATGCTAGTGAAGATATCGTGTTGGTAGCTATTAAGGAAGAAATATCATATCAGAAGGCACTAGTATCTAGGATGGATAACTCTGATGATTGGATCATTGATAGTGATTGTTCACATCACATGACCGGTTATCAGAGCAAATTTCTTTCCCTAAATAAATTTGATGGCGGTGTTGTCAGATTTGGCAATGACTCACCCTGTATGGTTAAAGGTAAGGGAGTTATTTCTGTTAATGGGAAGAGCAGTGTTGATGATGTCTATTGGGTTGAAGGCCTAAAGAATAATATTTTGAGTGTGGCACAACTTAATGACAGAGGTTACCCACAGGAGTTTAGAAATGGTATGTGCAAAATCTTTGACAAAAAGGTGAATTGATTGCAACCGGGAAATAGATCAGAGGTAATCTATTTCATCTTAATCCTAAAGTTAGCAACTGTTTGATTGCAAAAATAGATGATAGCTGGATTTAGCATAGGAGATTTTGTCATATAAATTTTGACAATATTGTTAAAGTAAGAAAGTCTAGGACAGCAAGAGGTCTGCCTCAGCTAGACAAACTGGTTAATACTCTTTGTAAAGAATGCCAGTTAGGAAAGATGACTTCTTCAAATTTCAAGAGAAAGTCCTTCTCAGCAGAGCACTTGTTAGATTTGGTTCATATAGATCTATGTGGACCAATAAGAACAAGAAGCATTCAAGGTGATAGATACTTCGTGATCTTCATTGATGATTGTTCAAGGATGATGTGGGACACATTCTTGAAGGATAAGAATGAAGCTTTTGGTAAATTCAAGGCATTCAAGGCCTTAGCTAAGAAAGAGAGTGGCAAAAAGATAAAATGTCTAAGAACAGATCAAGGCGGTGAATTTACTTCTAAGGAATTCACTAAGTACTATGATGAGAATGGTATCAAGCAGCAACTTTCTGCACCAAGGACACCACAACATAATGGTATCAAGTGGCAAGTTTTTGCACCAAGGACACCACAACAAAATGGTATAGAAGAGAGAAACAACCAGTCGGTGGTTGAAGCTATTAGGACTATGTTGATACAAGGAGGTTTGGCTAAAACATTTTGGAAAGAAGCTGTAAGTACAACTGTCTACACAATGAACCGAGTTCTGGTGAAAAGAGGCAAAGAACAAGACCCCTTATGAATACTGGTATGGGAGATCACCTGATGTTACCTATTTTAAGATGTTTGGAAGAAAATGTTTTATTAAAAGAGGTGATTACATAAGAAAGTTTGAAGCTAAGAGTGATGAAGGCATATTTCTTGGTTATTCCACCAAGAGTAAGGCCTATAAATGCTTCAACAACTGGACACAGAGAATTGTTGAGAGTGTTGATGTTCATGTAGATGAATGTCCTAAACTTTTAGAAGGAACCAATTCTAAGAAAAAGGATGAAGATCCTTGCATTTTTCTTTTGGAACCTGAAACTATCAAATCAGAAACTGGTAAAGCAAATCTTGATGTACTTGTTCAACCAGAACAAATAAATTTAGAAGAAGATGATAATGAAGAAGCTGAATGTGAAGAGAATGATCATGTTATTCCTAGGTATGTGAGATCAAATCATAGTCCTTAACAAATTATTGGGGATAAGGATGTTGGAGTACTAACTAGAAGGAGAATAAGAGAGAACTCTTGCATGATCTCCACCTTTGAACATATAAGTGCAAAGGAGGCATTTGATGATGATTATTGGGTTAAAGCTATGGAGGAGGAGTTAGATCAAATTAAGAAGAACAACACTTGGACCCTGGTACCCCCAACTGGTAAACAAGAATGTTATAGGTACTAAATGAGTGTTCAAAAGAAACTTAAATAAAGATGGTGTTACAGTTCGCAACAAGGCAAGATTAGTATGCAAAGGTTATGTGCAAGAAGAAGGAGAAGATTGTGGAGAAAATTTTGCACCAGTAGCAAGACTGGAAGGTGTCAGAACATTACTTGCATTTGTAGCTCAGAAGTAGTTCAAGGTATACCAGATGGATGTTAAGTCTACATTTTTTAATGGGATATTGGAAGAAGAGGTTTATATAGAGCAACTTGGTGGTTATGCATTGATAGATAAGGAAGACATGGTATGCAAATTGCATAAAGCGTTGTATGGATTAAAGTAGGCACCCAGAACAAGTTATGAATGGCTTCATACTCATCTGATGAAGATATGATTTTCTAGAGCCAGTGATGACAACAACATTTATCTCAAATCTGAAGGAGATGAAATACTGGTCAATGAATTATTTGTTGATGACATTATATTTGGAGGTAATGATGACATGAGTAATTGTTTTGCAAATGAAATGAAGAATGAGTTTGAGATGTCATTAGTAGGGGATATAAAAAAATTCATAGGCTTGCAAATACAACAAATGAAGAATGGTATTTTCATTACTCAATCTAAGTATGTAAAAGAGGTTTTGAAGACTTTTGGTATGAGTGATTGTAAACCAGTTGGAACCCCAATGGTTACAGGTTGTAAGTTGTCCAAGGAAGATGCATCTAAGTCTGTAGATGAAAAGGAATACAGGTCAATGATTGGCAAATTACACTATGTTGTTCACAGTCTACCGGACATTGCCCATGCAATTGGTATAGTTGCTAGATTTCAGAAGAATCCAAAGGAGGCACATCTAATGGCAACCAAGAGAATTTTTAGATATCTAAAAGGTACTGTTGACTATGGGTTATGGTATCCGTATGTTGGAAATTTTGATTTGAAGGCATACAAAGATGTTGATTGGGTAGGAAATATTGATGACCAGAAGAGTACTACCGATGGAGCATTCTTTCTAGGAGAAAGGCTAGTTTCATGGAGTAGTAAAAAGGAAAGTTGTACTTCACAATCTACTATTGAAGTTGAGTATGTAGCAGCTTATATGAATTGCACACAAGCTATTTGGATGAGGCACATTTTGGAAGGTTTTAAGATGGAAATCTCATAACCTATAAAGATTTTGTGTGATAATACAAGTGCAATAAACATTTCAAAAAATCATGTTTTGCACACAAGGACTAAGCACATTGAATTGAAGTATCACTTCGTGAGGGAAAAAGTTCAAAGTAAAGATGCTATCTTGGAGCATGTTTCTACCAAGGAGCAGCTTGCAGATATCTTTACCAAACCTTTGCCTAAGACCACTTTCGAGTATCTTAGAAGTCAATTGGGGGTTGTCCCTCTTCATGAAGTTAGTTGAGCATTATGTTGATTGCGTCAATCCCTAAATTACATGTAGAATCTTACATGGATTGATGAAGAAGTGGATATATTCCATAGGGGGAACATCAAGTTGCAATATGATGTTGATGCACAGTGAGAGAAAAATTACATGTTTTTAATTTCACTTTGGCATTGTTGTCAAAGGGGGAGAAGAATTATGTGATTGAGGAGAAGAATTATGTGTATGATTAGGTGAATCATCAACATGCTGAAGACAGACATACCAAGGTGAATACTTGGTAATGTAAACCAGGATTCCTATTCACCAATCTCAGTAGTAATCAAAGGCGTTGATATTTGTATTGCCATCAATGCCAAAGGGGGAGATTGTTGGCATTTTACATATAGATTGCATTAATGATATGTTGTCATTGATGTCAATTGAACCGATAATGGTATTCATGTTATTGTTGATATTGTTGTTTTTGATATTGGCAAGCAACTGTTGGATTTTGCCAAGATCAAGAGCTCAATGAAATGTACAAAATAGAGACACAATATAGGACAAGAATAAACTGTATTCTCATCAATAGAAAATGATCAATAATCAAGATTCAATAGTTCAATCGTTACATACAATGAATAGAGGCTTGCTTATATAGGCAAGGCTAGGGATATGTATGAGCACACAAACATGACATGTGGCTCAATAAGAAACAAGGGTAGGTAGGAAATAGGTGTGGATAGGTAGGAGAAATAATATAATATTCCACATGAGGTGGATCACCCACCGAAGGTGGAATTATCACTCCACAATAAGTGGATATGATAGTGTAATAACAAGATCAACACCATAAAAGGTGGAATTTCTCCTACACACACTATCCCAATGTGGCACAAACACCCAAGTGTCTCATATCCAAACTACTATGAAATGCATTATCCTAAGTAAACTTAAGTAAGTGTAATAATACCCATGATGAATAATTATTTACACCAACACCCCCCCTTAAGTGCAACTTAGGGGAATGCACTTAAGTCTACAATGCAACTAAGCAATGCAAGATGGGTCCCGACTACGAGGCCATGTTAGGTACCCATGTACAAATGCAAATGCATGCAAACCAATGCAATGAAATCTCTCACAAAGTGGGGAAAGAGAGAAAAACCCAATGGGAAAAAACCCTCCCCCAAAAGAGAGATGAAAGCTATACAAGAGAACTCTCATAGAAGAATGTGAGGAACAAAACCCCATGTGAGAAAAAAGTCCCCCCCATATGAGAGAAGAAGAGAAGTCAAACTGTGATCCTCCCTCAATGAAGAATCTGCACCAATGATAGAAGCTCGATGTATGAAGAAACTGCTCCACAAACGTCGAACAACATTCCTCCCCTTAGGAAGAAACAAAACCAAAGGTGTATCCATGAAGTCTCCCCAATTATGAAGGGAAGATGTATGAAGAAAACTCATGATGAAAGGAATCTCTGAAAACTGCTCAAGTGTCCCCATGTCGATGCTGAAAGATACCCCCTCCAAAGGTGGTAAACTGTGCCACACTGCTGAAAAAGGCACTCCAAGATGTAGTGGAGATGGATGTAGAACATGTCCCAAAGACTCACATGTCTCCTCAAAACATAAAGAGACCTCCTCCAACCGCTGTACATAAGTATCCACAATCATGTCAACCTCGAAAGAATGATCATGTAGAGAATGAACAAGAGGGTCAGAGTGTGCCCTCACAACAATCGAAGAAGGATCACCTTCATCAAAGAGAAGATGAATGTCATCAATGATGTTTCCCAAATCTGCAATGTAGGATTCCATAAACAAACCTGTAATATCTGTCAAGTAATCATCCCATGAATCTGAAGCTGGAAGACAATGAATATCCTGCTGCACTAAATCACATGATGGCAAAACTGTCGCACTATCTGCATAATCAGGTACAATAGGTGATGTGATATCAATAGGAGGAGATGAAATACAAGACTCAAGAATGGGGTCACATGTGAGAATCCCCATGTTCAAGTGTCCAAAGTTCTCCTCAAAATCTGAACCATCACAAGAAAAGTGATCATCAAATGTAGAATCATCAAATGTGAAATCATCATCATCAACAAAATCTGAAAAGGAGTATAACCAAGATGCATGATCAACCACCCCAGTCGCAATGATAGCTCTAGTCTCCAAGTCTCTAATGAAAACTGAGTCAGGTGTGAACTCCACAACTCTCTTAGTTGTGCCATGTGTGATTTGATAGATAGAAAGGAGATTGTTTGTCAAGTGGGGTACACACAACACATCATTGAAGGAGTTATCCCCAATGTCAATAGATCCTTTCCCAATCACATCCATGTATGTATGATTGCCCATCAAAATCTGTGGCATGGTGCAAGGCTCAAATGTAGAGAACATAGACTGTGAAGATGCCATATGATGAGAAGCCCCTGAATCTAGAAGCTATCTCTCTGAATCATTACTGATAGTAGCACATAGAGCTTTTCCTTTTCTTGTTCCAAAAGAGTGAGTCTTTCCACTTGTAGAAGCCATGAATGCTTGCCCTTTTCCTTTTGAATGTGAGGAAGTTGAAGTTGATGAATCATCCTTCTTGTAGACTTTAGGCAAATCAATGTTATGCTTTTTGATGATATGTGTGAGCTCATCAATCTTCTTAGAATAGCAACGATGCTCCTCATGACCAATCTTTTTACAATAAGCACAAGTAGGTCTCTCTCTCTTTGGTGAATTATCTCTCTTGGAAGAGGATGAATCTCCTTGTTGTGGAGAAGATGGTGCTTTTTCTTTAGGCTTTGATTGCCATTTCTTCTTGTTTGAGTTGTCCTTTCCTTGATTTCCTTTGTTCCCTTGATTTGCCACTAATGCTTGAGACTTAGAAGCCTTAAGAATGCCCATGCTTATCAACTTAGTTTGTTCCATCATCAACATTTCATTGAAAGCATCAAATGTAGGCATTGTGTAGCTTAAACCCATTGTCATCCTATGAGTTTGGAAACTAGAAACAAATGCTGCATATTCTTGTGGAAGCTTGCCTATCAAGTTGAATATCAATTGAGTATCCTTTTTATCAATGCCACAATCTTTGAGTTGTGCCCTCAACTCATTTGCCTTAGTGACATAATCTTGTATAGTATCAAAGTTCTTGGGATCTAACATGGTGAGATCACTATCAATTTGATATCCCCTAATCTCATCAACTTGACCATACAAGTCTTGAAACTTTTGCCAAGCATCCTTGATTAGAGTACATTTCTCAATATGAAAAATGAGATCCTTTGATACATACTTTCTTAAGGTACCAATTGCCATGATATTTTTAGTAAGCCAATCTAAGTGACCAACTGGATCAGCCTTAGGATCAGCTGGAGCAACAATAGTTCCATCAATGTAATGAGTGAGTCCTTTTTCCATAAGTTTACTCCATGCATCAGTTTTCCAAGTAGCATAATTATGTGGAGTTAAGAGAGGAAACTTAGAAGAACCCATAGCAGAAAAAAAGGAAGGAACACAAGAGCACAAGAGCACAAGAGACACCCCCCAAATTCACTCAATCAATGTACCCCCCCTAAAGTGATGATTTTGGCACTTTATACTTAGTGCAATTACAATGAGCCACTTGCAAAACAAGGCAAAGTGGACTTATGATGCAAATTTTACAACTTCTCAAATGAGATACAAGAGACTTCTATCAATAGTGCAATGAATCTAACTGAGATTCAAGCAAATATACAAGTACCAAGAGAGCCAAAAATGGCCAAGATCTGAAAGTACAATTTTTACTTACAATGGCATCAATCTGATAGCATCATGTGAAAGTAGACGAAAAAATACGCACTTTAAAAAAAAAAGGCACCTAAAAAGGAGGTCGGATGACCCCAAACGAAGCCTCTAAAGTTGCAAAAACTGGGATTACTCAGGTACAGTCACCAAAAACTGTATTTTCTAAAAAATACATGCATCAAAATCAAAAAAATTCTTCACCTCTATGGAGAGCATGAAATTCTAGCCCATTTCAAAAAAAATTGCACCCAAAAAAGAGCAAAAATGAGCAAGTTATGGCCATTTGAAGTTGAACTGCAAAATAAAAAATGCAAATGAGAGGGGGTCCAAAAATTTTCAAACCCTGCTGATGTGGCACTGATGTCATCAATTCACTGGGTTAAAATTGACGGCCGTATGACCATCGCCAAAAAAGTCGCCCTCTGCTGACTGGGCGTCCGTACTGTACAGACGGATGACTATGCAGGATGACTGTGTGATCCGTACTGTACAGATTTGCTGACTGGATGGGCTGATTCGGCAATGTACGGAATCTGACTGTGCAGTACGGTTTGTACCACGGGCCAGTGGTCGCCTGCCACGTGGCGGGCGTGGTCCTCCGGTCTTTGACTAGTCGTCCTGCTGAGTCTGCGTGGCGGAGGAACTGGCAGAGCCGAGTGGACGGGCGCAGCGCGGAGAGGCGACGTTGGCGGGCGCCGCTGGTGGCAGTGGTCTGTTGCCAGCGGGGACCTGTAGCGGGGACCGGCGGCGTGCATAGTGGTGGCGAGGGAGTCTGTCGGGAGCCGGAGAGTGGACAGAGTCCGGACAGAGACTGTCGCGGCTGCGGGCGCGGGCGGCGAGGATGATACGCGGCGACGGCCAAGGTACGGGTGTGGCAGGCACGGAGAACTCGGCGCGATAGAGTACAGTACGCCTGCAAAACCTACGACATGCAGGTAGGAGGTACGGGGGGGTCTGCGGACCCCCCAAAAACCAAAATTTTTTTTTGTTTTTTTTTGTTTTTTTTTATTTGCTTTTCGGAATTTTTGATTTTTTTTTTGATTTTACAATTTTTGATTTTTTTTTTTGAAAAAATATTCAGAAAAACAATTTTTTTTTTCTGAAAAAATAATAATAAATTCCAAAAATCCGTACGATATAAGCAAAATTGGAGAAAAAAATTTTCTCACCAAAATAGGCCAACTTTATAACCAAAATTCATGGAAACGGCCTTCTGGACGAAATGGCGAGGTTGGATCTGGTCTAGGATGCCTCCAAAAGATGCTGCTCCTCAGATCTGCCTCTTGACGTCGCAATAATGCCTCTTCAAGACGAATCAATGAAGCCCCAATGGCTCTGATACCATGTTGGATTTTGCCAAGATCAAGAGCTCAATGAAATGTACTAAATAGAGACACAATATAGGACAAGAATAAACTGTATTCTCATCAATAGAAAATGATCAATAATCAAGATTCAATAGTTCAATCATTACATACAATGAATAGAGGCTTTCTTATATAAGCAAGGCTAGGGATATGTATGAGCACACAAACATGACATGTGGCTCAATAAGAAACAAGGGTAGGTAGGAAATAGGTGTGGGTAGGTAGGAGAAATAATATAATATTCCACATGAGGTGGATCACCCACCGAAGGTGGAATTATCACTCCACAATAAGTGGATATGATAGTGTAATAACAAGATCAACACCATAAAAGGTGGAATTTCTTCTACACACACTATCCCAATGTGGCACAAATACCCAAGTGTCTCATATCCAAACTACTATGAAATGCATTATCCTAAGTAAACTTAAGTAAGTGTAATAATACCCATGATGAATAATTATTTACACCAATAGTAACCGGTAAGAAGAGCTTTGTGGAAGATGTTGTAAACTGATGTGTTAAGTTCACGAGTTGAACTGGTAAATCGGTGTAAGGGGTTAAACCTTTCTATGCAATGTAACCGGTAAACCCTATCAGTTGTTAAACCCTAACCAATCAATTTTGTTGGTTTATTATCTGATGAGCAGTAATGATGGAGACACGTGTGATCATTGTATGAGGATAAGTTCAAATTGTTTTGGCACATTTGTTTATTGTCTAAGGAAGGAGAAAAGTGGATTGCATCTAATGCACAATGCGTGATGAGTTACAAAGTCCGATGAAGCGGTGATCATGGAGCGGTTGCAATTTTCTTAAAGAATGTGAAGAGATTGTTATGATTTCTAATGGTCAAGATTGTACCGACTTGTTTGTAATCTCGGTGATGATAATTAGGTTTTTGTTGTGTTACCGACCTAATTGATTTGTATTTAAGGTCGATGAAATTGTTTGTAAAGGTTGTTGCCAAGATTGGCAGAAACCTGTTGAGTGTGTAGTTGCCTATCTAGTGAATAGATCTACACTTTGAGTAAAGGCAGATTGAAGCTTAAAAGGATCTGATCAAGCAAATGTAGTGCTATTCAGACAAATCAAGAAAACCTGTTGTTTTCTAACAATTACAGCAGAAGTGAAATCCCTTAACTAGTTAAGCTCTAACAAGCTTGGTTGCTTATTAAATCCTCTAACAAGGTGGTCCATTAGCTTGGATTCTTAAATCCTCCAACAAGGTTACTCCTAACAAGGTATTGTGATTTTTCATCAAGGCATATTTGTAAATCCCTTAACCGGGTGATGCCTAGCCGGAATTAGTTCTTAACAGGACTTATTGTAAAGATTTAACAGGCTTGGCTCCTAACAGGGAAAAATTCAAAAGATTTCAGATAGCTATCCTTGCGAGTCTCATCTAACCGTGTTTTTTACCTATTTGGGTTTTCCATGTATAAACATTTGTTTCAAGTGGTGAACATTTTTGTGGTTATGATCTTATTTATTTATTTGATTAAATTATGATAAGGCATGATAACTAGAAGCATTGAGAGATGAATATGTTGAGTTATGATTAAGAATTGTTGATGTTTACAAGATTGAAGTTGTTTACTATTAAGTTGTCATAACAGTCAAACCGGTTGATGTCAAGTATTCTTATGAATATTGATCTTTTCTAAGATATGTTTACTTTGTGTGATTGAATTTGAGTTTGGGAACTTTGTATCATTTTTTCAGTATACTGACTCACCCCTCTCTCAATATTCTACCGGATACTTATTCTTTCATCATACCATCAAATTCTAGCAGGACCACACAAATTAGTATGAATAAGATCAAGAACATCATTAGATTTGTCATGTATACTCTTAAAAGAAGTTATGACTTGCTTTCCTATTTGAGATTACTTACATACTAGATTATAGGGCTTCACAATCTTAGGTATATCTCTAACTACCTTAGTATAACTGATCTTTACAATGAAATCAAAATTCACATGACACAACTTCTTATGCCATATCCAACTCTCATCGATTTGTGAAATCAAACATGTCTTCTCACCGGAGTTCAAATGAAAGATGTTACCTTTAGTCTGAGTATCGGTTGTAATCTCCAATCCAAATCTGTTGATAATCTTGCATTTTCCATCCTTGAACTGTAACTGAAATCCCTTATGCACCAACTACCCTACACACAAAAGATTATACCTTAGACCTTCAACATAATAAACATTATCAATATCATGCTTACTATATAATGATATAGTTCCTCTTCCCTTCATCATGTTAGATTCAATGACAATCCCGCAGACACTGAGAGGGAGGGGTGAATCAGTGTCTAACCAGTTGAATGAATATTTAAACTTATTTGTAACTTTGCAACCCAAAACAGTGTACCGATAAATAAGAATTAATGCAGTAAAAAGAAATAATAGAGACAACATAGAAACATACCATAACACAAGATATTTAACAAGGAAACCCAATGTGGGAATAAAATCGGTGGGATTTGTGACCCACAATATTTACTCACTGGCCAATGCATAAATACTACTTACAATAGGGGTTTGCACATGTAGGGAGGCCAATAGCCTAGAGCTCACTGCTCAAAGAAGAGTCTCACTGACTACAAAATGGATAATTAAATCCAATACAATGTACTACTCAAAACAACATCTATAATTCTAGGTTTAGTACCATTTTAAGCTCAGATAGATACCTTAACCAAAAAAATTTGCTACCACTAAACAATTATCTTGTACCATAAATATCCTTAATTTTTTCTTTCAAAATGATCTATAAGATCTCATACATATATGAGTCTTTTACAATATACCATGTCGGCTTACAAAAGATAATTATATTTATAAAATAATTCACATAAACAAAACTTGTCACATGTCGGCCTGAGTGTCAGTGTACTTTGTTGCTAATGTAATCTGAATGCCGGTGTAAGTGCCTGCCAGTGTCGGTGTCTACCAGTGTATGATATATGTCGGTGCATGTAGAAACCTATTGTTGGTTGGTTGTGAGTTGGTTTCCATCAATGACAACATCAACTATTCTCATTAGAGTGTAGAATGCCAACAATCTCCCCCTTTGGAATTGATGGCAACACTCATGAGAAAAATCCAAAACTGTTATCCCAAAACTGAAATCCAAAAAGACGTGCTCCCCCTGAGCAAGTGATCTCCTTTGAAAATACATTTTTCTCTCCTCTACTCCCCCTTTGACATCAATGACAAAGGATGTCATAAATAATCAAATGAGTACAAAAATGCTACCTCAAGGTCTATAACTGGTTGGTTGCTATCTGGAAGATATCTGCAAAGACTAAGTTCAAACTCTGCATAAATTTGTTATTGTCATTTAGAGTTGCCTCAGTCTACTAGATCATACCAGTGAGATAACGCATTTGATGCTCTGGTGATCATTCTCCAGGAATTGTTGCATTAGTCAATTCAACTCTTTGAGTAATCAGACTATCTAAGCTCAGACCAAGTTTATTATTTAGTTCTCGACCTTCAGCCTTATTCTTGCCTTCTCTTTCTCTAGTTTCTCCAACTTCTCCTAAAAAACTGCCATTTCCTGCTAAAAAACTGATGTAAGTTCAGATGAACCTATCATATTGTTCGCTATGTCATCAATCTCTTTTTGTGTTTTCTTGATTTCTGCATCTATATCCTCTATCAAATAATGAGGTTTACAGGCTTCTCTATATAACTCCTTATACTCCAAAATAGTAGAATTGAGTACCGATAAAAGTGTATCCAAGTGACCAATACATTTCTTTATAGTGTTCTCAAAGAATGTGTTTTTCTCTTTGTCAACTCTCTCCTTAATAGTATCCTCATTCACCTTTTCTAGAGTTATGACATTATCAGCAATGAATTTGAACAATGTGTCCAATTTACCTAAAGAATCATTAATGTGATCTATTTTATAATTAGGAGCAATCATTTTCAGAATAGGTAATGTGTTATCAACTGCCTTAAATGCTAAGGCATTGCAGTCTATAATCCTTTTGATGGAATCCAATAGAACCTCTGTTATGTTAGTAGGTCTAAATTCACCTATAGATGTGCTCGGTTCTTCTATGGGTTTCTTCTCAATAGATGTTTGACCAATTACCTTCACTATATCCTCTTTATTTCTATCATATGCATCCACTTTATTTACATTTTCTTCTGATGGATTTGTCTATGTTTGTACCTCTACAATTGTCGGTTTCCCAGATTCAATATGAAACTCTGCCTCAGATTGTTTCTCAGTCTATCCTATTGTCGGTTTCTCTAATTCCAGTTGCCCTGCGCTAGTTGCCTTAACCTCTGTTGGTTTCTCAGTCTCTGGTTTTTCAACTTGTGTTAGTATCCCAGTTACCTGAGAGTTAATAGTCTGTGCCAGTATCTCAGAGACCTTGCTGTCTTTGAGATCATCTACCTTAACCTCTGCAGTTTCTTTGTCCACAACAATGTTTATATCTTGAGCATCTACATTCATGGTAAAAAGTATCTCAGACTCTGGGTCACTATCATCATGAGTTATACCTTCAGTTCCCTTATCTGGTGGATTAGCTATGTGTATTGGTGATGGAGGTGTGTCCTGAGCCGGTGAAGGGATCTTATCTGTTATTTTTATAGAAGGTACACCACCTATTTTACCTTTTCCCTTGTCTCTCTTAATATACCTTGAATGTTTTGTCTACCTTCAGTCTATTTCTTTCCTCTTGCTTTTCCTTCTCAATAAAGAATATGTCCCATTTATCTGTAGTTTCATCAACAATTTCCTTGACCCTTCCAGCCATCAGGCTTACTTGTTGGTGTCCACTAACAAATACTGACCGGTTAGCTTCATATATAAGCTCATATATCTCTTCCTTAGAGTTTACCAGATGTACAAGCAAAAGTGCTTCAACTTTCAACTTCTTATCTAGTTCCATCATAGATAGTCTTTTAGCTTCCAATCTCATGTATAATTCATTGGGTAAGTCATCAATTACTTCTATCAAAACTTTCTTGTAAATATCTAAATGTAGAATAATGTTTTCTTCAATAGTGTTTTTGTCAGAATCCTTAAAAGAATTATACAATTTGTTTACATTTACAAGATTTCCTTCCTGTGTGATCTCATTCAGTAAATCATCCAGTGTAGGGGTAACTGGTGTCTGTTTCTTCTTTGGTGTAAGTTTCTTCTACAATTCCCTAACTGCATGTTGCTTTTTCCTTAGTGTCCTTGCCTTCTTGGGTGAAGAAGAGGGTATCGGTGAGGGTTTTCTCTTCCTCCTCTCAGCTCTCTTAAACTCAACAACCTTCCCACTGTCAGTATCAGAAGAAGTTACAACCGGTGAAACATGTGCTTCCGATTGCAGTCCTTCAAGCTCACTAGCTAATATAGCACTGATATTCATGAAATTTTCCTTAAGTTTACTGACCTTCTTGGAGGCATTTCTGATAAAATTTTCTCTTCTTTTTGTCCTCTTCTGCATAGATACATTACTCTCAATGGTTTCAACACTACCAAAGAATTTCTCAGATGGTTCCATAGGCGCATGAAGTAATGTCTTTGCATATGACTCCAGAATATGTAAATCTACCTCATAACCCATCTCAATAACCCAAATAGATCTAGGGCTTACTGCTTCCATCCAAGTCTCATCTCTTTTAATAACAAAACAAAAAAATTTATCATACTTGTCAACTATGCTCTGCAGTAATCTCTCTCTTGCTCTCATCTTAGTTTGAAATGTTTTGAAGTAATCTACAATGTTTTTATCACAATTAGTGCCCATACTGGCAAAAGATTCCTTAATATATTTTCCTACCGGGATGTCATAACCAAAATCTTTGTGACCTATGTCGGGTATCTCTTTGGTAAAGTATGGCATTATGCATACTAGTAGGTTCCCAAAATGGAAAGTACCTTTCTTATCTCCCTTAATCTTATTCAAATTGTCAATCAGTTCATCTTTAAGCCATTCACGAACATCTATCTTAGCATTATTGTTCACCATCTCATATGCACTATGAATACAAAGACTAGAAACATAATTCAGTCTATTTGCATGTGTTTCTTTATATCCAAGTATCATACTCACATATCTCAAATTTATATCCTTAACATCATTGACTAAGTGATCTGCTATCAGATGTGGCTCTGGTTAAGCTTGTCACACTTTTGTTGGGTATTTTCTTGGTTTTATCAGGTCTACTACAAGTTAAAGGTAAACCAGTAACTGCCTTAATAGCTTCCTTGGTTATTTTGCAAATTGATTCTAGCCATATGAACTCTCCATGGACTCTGCTTAATACCAGTCTTACAACTTCCTTAGGAAATTCGGGAATGCTCAATACTTCTACAAAACCTAGGTCTTCCACAATCTTATGTTCAGGTTTGATTGCACCTTGTTCATCGGTAATATATTCTTCAAATCCAGTCCCCAGGTCTTCTATGTTGCAGTGTATGTAAATTCTAGGGTCTTCAGCAAATGCTACACCATTCAAAATTTTTGAAAAAGCTCCGACAGAATCATCCCGCTTTGCAATCTCGGGGATAATCTTAAACACGGGTCTAGGTTGTTTGATGTTTTCAACAATGGTAGGGTTTGCAATAAACTCAAGAATAGAAGATGAGGTTGCCATTTCCAATGATAAATACCTCTTAATCAAAATTCTGAATGCTTGAAAGTCACTTCGTAGCTTCGCCTCAGAATGCTCTTGCTCAATTTCGCGCTCTCTGAATGTTTGAATGCTTGGTGAGTCAAAAATGAGGGATTTTAGGTGCTTTATAGAGAAATGTCTTCTAACAACTGCATTAAATGCTCGTCAGTTAAGTGAAAACTTAACACATCTATCAGTAAAGAATAAATGTATCTTCTCACCATCAACAGAGGGTAAAATTCATAATTTTCAATTTGCTGCAATACCCCTAAGGATTATTCCTTAGATGAAGAATCTCCTACCGGTGGAGGATCACTTTGTTCTATCGGTACAGAGACAGTTTCATCAGTTCTCTGATCACTCTTCTTAATCCATTATTTTGAAATTTCTTGCTTTACTTCATCTACCTTTTCTTTTCCCTTCACACTAGATCCTTTATTGTTTGCTGATAAAGTCTTGCTTCTATAAAATTTTGTAATATGCCCAATCTTGTTACACGCATAATAAGTTACATTATTCCTTTGAATAGCCTTTCCATATCCTTGATTGGTTTGTGTTCTGCATTGATTAGATAAATGCCCAAATCTACCACAAACATAGCATTTCACATTCATTCTGCAATTTTCTGAATTATGACCAACTTTGTTGCATTTGGAACATTGACCGGTGGGTGAGTTTGTATTCTAATTATTTCTAAATCTACATTGATTTTCTCTATGACCATATTTGTTGCAATTGAAACATTTCCCATTAAATTTATAAGCATTAGGTTGTCTTACCAGTTTGTTATGATCTTGATTATTTGCAGTACCAGAACTTTCTCCATGTTCAAAACCAAGTCCAATTGTATCTCCATCAAGTTTCTGTCTTTTAAGAATGTCATCAAGTCTTTCTGAACTTTTCTTGAATTTGTCTTTGTGTTCATTTGCAGTGATCAACTCATTTTCCAGAATTCCAACTTGTCTTGCAAGCTCCTCCTTATCATGTTGCATGTGAATCAAAACTATCTTTAGCATATCATTTTCATGACAAAGTCTCATATTTTCATTTCCTGCATCATTAAGTCTCCTAGCCAAGTCTTCTTCATTCTTCTTTTTGTCTTCAATATCCTTGCATAACCTCATAGTCATATCTTGCATTTCATTATTCATATTGTTGTTTTATTGTCTCAACTTATTTGCAATGTCCCTAAGAGTTTCCTTTTCATCATCATCATCATTTTGTATCTTCTCATGAAGTTCCTTTCTCTTATTTTGTGCTATAACCAGGTTCTCTTGAAGTCCTTTAATGAATTCCTTAGCGGTCCTCAGATCATCTTCAAGTTTGATATTCTTCAATTTTTCTACATCAAAATCTTGAAGAGCTCCTTCCAATTGTTTTCTTAAAATCTCCATCTGTACCAGTTTCAAAATCTTCCTCAAGTTGTTAGGCTTTTGCAAATAGAGGACCAAGCTCTGATACCAATTATTAGATTCAATGATAGTCCCATAGACATTGAGAGGGGGGTTGAATTAGTGTCTAACCAGTTGAATGAATATTTAAACTTATTTGTAACTTTGCAACCCAAAACAGTGTACTGGTAAATAAGAATTAATGCAATAAATAGAAATAATAGAGACAACATAGAAACACACCATAACACAAGATATTTAACGAGAAAACCCAATGTGGGAAAAACCTCGGTGGGATTTGTGACCCATAATATTTACTCACTAGCCAATGAATAAATACTACTTACAATAGGGGCCTGCACATGCAGGGAGGCCAACAGCCTAGAGCTCACTGCTCAAAGAAGAGTCTCATTGACTACAAAATGGATAATTAATTCCAATACAATGTACTGCTCAAAAAACATCTCTAATGCCGAGTTTAGTACCGGTTTAAGCTCAAATAGATACCTTAACCAAAAACCTTTTCTTCCACTAAACAATTATCTTCTACCATACATATCCTTAATTGTTTCTTTCAAAATGATCTATAAGATCTCATACATTTATGAGTCTTTTACAATATACCATGTTGGCTTACAAAAGATAATTATATTTAAAAAATAATTCACATAAAAAAAACTTGTCACGTGTCGGTCGGAGTGCCGATGTGATTTGTTGCTGATGTAATCTGAATGTCGTTGTAAGCACCTGTCGGTGTCGGTGTCTGCTAGTGTATGATATCAGTTGGTGCATGTAGAAACCTATTGTCGATTGGTCGCCAGTTGGTTGCCATCAATGACAACATCAACTATTCTCATCAGAGTGTAGAATGCCAACACATCATTCATTCTTTATCATCTCCAAATCTAACTAGACCGCCATCAAATTCTTGCAAAGATAGAAACTTCCTTTTATCTCTAGTCATATGTTGTGAACATCCACTATCTATCACCCATTCATCCTTGTCTTCAACTTTAGTAGCAAGGGCCTTTTCTTCAGGTACCGGATCATCTTCCTTGATAGCCAAGAATACCCATTCCTTTCCATTGCTAGATCCACTAGTTGAACCTTGTGTCGGTTCATCATCAGAATCAGTCACACCTTCCTCATCCGCATAGTAGCATGATTTGTCTTTGTTCCTCTTGTACTTATTCTTTTTTTTTTTTTTCTGATAATCATGGTTAGGCCTAAAACATCTTCTATCTCTTTCCTCAAATCTTAAATTCCTTTCAGGACATCTGGATGCAAAATGACCTATCTTATTACATGTGAAACATTTAAAAGGTGATTTTCCTTCATACTTACTTCCTGTCGGACCTTTAGGTACTCTTCTAGCAAATAGGGCTTCAAGTTTCTCAAACTCTTCATCTTCTTTCTTCATTTCCTCTAGTTCCTTAGCATATAAGGCTTTCCAATCACTCTTACCAATAGATGATGTAGATGCATGAAAAGCAGGTTCAGATTTTGCAACTCCAGAAGAACCAAATTCCTCAAGCTCAAAAGTAGATAAATTCCCAACCAAGTTATCTCTATTAATAGAGGTATTTTCCATTGTTCTCAACTCATTAATTGTAGTAGCCTTCATCTTGTAAGCCAGTAGCACAACTCTCAATACTTTAGAAACTATTTCATCTTCACTCAGAGATCCACTACAACACTGAATTCCCATAACAATTTTGTTAACTCTCTCCACAAAAGTAGTAATCCTCTCATCTTCTTCCATCTTCAGGCTCGCATATCTCACCCGGTAACCATCAAGTTTATCAATTTTAAGAGTAGGGTCACCTTCATTCAGAGTCTCCAATTTATCTCATATAACCTTTACAGTTGATTTGTCTATAGTCCCATAATTTGTTGATCAGAAAGTGCACACAAAAGGGTTTCTCTAGCTCTACAATCATTTTCAATGTCCTTATACAAGCCTACCGGAGGAGGATTGCCAGATGTTATATTATGAGGTATATATCCTTTCTCAATGATCTCCCAAATCTCCTTGCCAAGACATCTCAAATGAGTCTCCATCTGAATCTTCCATACTGTAATTTGTTCCATCAATCCTAGGAATTTCTCTCTGGAAAACAATTGCAGATGAACTTGAACTATTAGATGTCATAGGACCTTCCTCAAGCAGTTAAGCTTCTACAGAGAGGACCGGGCTCTGATACCAATTGTTAGACAACTTAGATAACTGGTGAACAACTGAGAGGGGGGGTGAATCGGTTGTTAACAGATTATAGAACTTTAAGAATTAAAACCTTATTATCGAAATACATAAACCAAATACCAGAACAACAGATATAATAGTTAAGCACAAATATAATCCACTGAACATTTACCAACCATCCACAAAAGATAACACCAATATTTGTACATGGAAAACATGGTGGGAAGCCTACCCACAGTCAGATAACACTTCTGTAGTAAGTATATGATTACATAAAGAGGGGCCTACACATGCAAGAAGGCCAATAGCCTAGAGTGCACTGCTCATCACAAAAGGAGCCCCACTGGCTATAAAATAAATCTGGACTACAATCCGGAAAGAAGAGTGAATTGCAAGAATAACATCTCCTATCTCTGAATACAGTTCTGGTTAAGCTCAGTTCCAGAGGTCTTAAACCTCTTTCACAAACCCAATTCGATCACCTATGATCAACCAAAACCTTTGCATATGATTACAACCTTATTTGCACACAAATAATCCTATAACCTTAATCCCATGAATATGCCCATGATCTACAAAGAGATCTTACATCATATTTATACCAACCCATTACCTAAACAATTAGGTTAGCCACCTAAAAGATAATACAATAAATTCATAACATAAACCCACAATCCAATGATCAACCAAGTCATCCTAAGACCGAAACAACATAATCCAATCAATAGATCCAACTGGTAATGCATCAGGATCATCCACCAACACGTTACATAAATCAGTCCATAACCTAGCCGAATAAGATAGCACTAGATCTTGACCCAAATCCAACACCACCGATCAATAGGAACATGAACAATATAACCACCATCATCTCAAAATCCATCTAGAAGTCGCACCAACACCACTTATCATGTGCATCAAAAGATCTTCAACAAAGCTCTACCACTAAAACCCTTATCGGTGACCAAAAGGCTTACTAGAACAAATGATAGCTCCTGGGTCATTAAATCCTAAACGAACTGATCATGATACACATCTGAATAGAATTAATGACAAATCCAAACCAATTCCACAAACTAAAGCATATTGGAGCATACCGGATCAATATCATAATCCAACCGCTCTACCAAAAATCAGTAAACAACTAAAACAACCAGTGTTGCCATCAATGACAAAACACCAATGCAACACATAATCAATTCCTCCAATTGCCAACAGATAAGGAATATCTTGATTTTGATAAGTTCATGTCTGAAACCCTTCCAAACACATCAGCTACAAAAAATTCATTTTTTTGTAAAGACTCATACAGAGTCCATTATATCTGCTTCAGTTTCTCAACAGGCTATTTCAGTTCAGACTGCAGTGGCTTGCATATGAGGAACATCCACTCTCCCTCCTTAGTTATAGTTTGTAGCCCCAAAATGGAAGAAGCAATGTTAGAATCAATGACAGTCCCAAAGACACTAAGAGGGGGGGGGTGAATCAATGTCTAACCGGTTAGCAGAATATTTAAACTTATTAAGAACTTTGTATCCCAAAACAGTGTACCGGTAAATAAGAATTAATGCAGCAAATAAGAATAACAGGGACAACATAGAGAACACACCATAACACAAAATATTTAATGAGGAAACCTGATGTGGGAAAAACCTCGGTCGGATTTGTGACCCACAATATTCACTCACTGGCCAATGAATAAATATTACTTACAATGAGGGGCTTGCACATGCAGGAAAGCTAGCAGCCTAGAGCTCACTACTCAACTATAAAATAGAAGTCTCGTTGACTTACAAAATGGATTATCAAAATCCAATACAATGTACTGCTTTAGATCAACATCAACTATGCCAGGTTTAGTATCGATTTAAGCTCAATTTATAACCAAAACCTTTGCTATCAACTATATCACCTTATACAAAATATCATCTATCCTCACTCTCTCTCTCATATCCCATATCAATCAAAATGACCTATTAGATCTCATACATATATGAGTCTTTTACAATATGCCATATCGACTTTTACAAGAGATAATTACATTATAAAACACTAAACAAAATTTTATTCCATGTCAGCTTGAGTGTTGGTATGCATTATTGTTGTTGCCGATGAAGTGCCTATCGGTGTATGTAGAAGTCTATTGCCAGTGCCGGTAACTGTTGGTGAGTTGCCAGATGATTGTCAGTTGGTTGCCATCAATGACAACATCAACTATTCTCATAAGAGTGTAGAATGCCAACAATCTCCCCCTTTGGCATTGATGGCAGCACTCATGAGAAAAATTGAAAAACTGAAGTCCAAAAAGTTTCCAAAAAGGTGTGCTCCCCCTGAGCAAATGATCTCCTCTGAATAAACATTTTTCTCTCCACTACTCCCCCTTTGATATCAATGACAAAGGTTGTCAAAAATAGTCAAATGAGTGCAAAAATTTCACCTCAAGGTCTATAACTAGTTGGTTACAATCTAAAAGATATCTGCCAAAACTAGATTTAGACTCTGCATAAACCTTTTGTTGTCATTCAAGGTTGCCTCGGTCTGTTGGATTGTGCAGTGAGATAGTGCATGTGATTTTCTGGTGATCACTCTCCCTGAAGTAATGCCTTAGATATTTCTATTATATGAGAAATAAGATTGTCCAACTTGGGACCAAGTTTATTTTAAGTTCTCGGGCATTAGACCTTATCCTTGCCTTTTCTTTCTCAAGTTTCTCTATTTTTTCCTCAAAACCTTCCATTTCCTGCTCAAAAATTGTTATGTGTCTGGATGAACCTATTATGTTATCGGCTATGTCATCGATTTCTTTCTATGTTCTACTGATCTCCTTATCTATGTCCTTTGTCAGAAGGTGAGGTTTGCATGTTTCCCTGTATAGCTCTTTGTACTCCAAAATTGTAGAGTTAAGTGTTGGTAATAATGTGTTCAAGTGTTCTGTGCATTTCTTTATGGTCTCATCAAAGAATTTGTCCTTCTCTTTTTCAACTCTCTCCTTTATTGTGTCCTCATTCACTTTGTCAATGGTTATTACATTGTCAGCAATAAATCTGGACAATGTGTCCAATTTACCTAATGAATCCTTAATATGATCTATGTTACAATTTGGTGCAATCAATTTAAGAATAGGTACAGTGTTATCAATTGCCTTGTAGGCCAATGCCTTGCAATCTGTTATATTTTTTATTGAATCCAAAAGTACCTCTGTAACATTTGTAGGTCTGAATTCACTTGCTGATGTGTCGGATGTCTGACCAACTACCTTTATTACCTCTGTGCTTCCAACAATTGTAACCATTTTACTTGCATTTACCTCTGGTGGATCAGTCTAGGTTTGCATCTCAACCTGCAAAGGTTTCTCAGACTGTTTTGATGTCTCAGTGACTGGTGGTTTCTCTGTTCCACTACGTACCTCTACCTCAGATTGTTCAACTGTCGGTGTCTCTGTCTCCGGTGGCCCTGTGCCAGCATCTTTACCTTCAGTAGATTTTCCAGTTACTGACGATTGCTCTGTTTGGGTTGGGATCTCAACTTCAATAGTTTCTATTGGTTTTTCTGTCATGTTGCCACTGTCAACATTGTCTTCCTTAACCTCTGAACTATCCTTATCCACAACAATATTTACTTCCTGAGTATCCACATTCATGGTGAAGAGTATCTCAGATTCAGGATTTGTGTCATCATGTGTAATACCTTCAGTGTCAATAACTAGTGTATCAATTGTGTGTACCCATGCAGTATCCAAAGGCGGCAATAGATTATTAATAATCTTGATGTTTGGAATACCACCAATTTTTCCTTTGCCCTTGTCCTTGTCCTTTTGATACACTTTAAATGTCTTTTTCGGTCGATTCATTTCCTCTTGTTTTTCCTTCTCCACAAAAAAAATATCCCAATTATCAACAGTCTCATGTGCAATCTCTTTTACTCTTCCTGCCATTAAACTTACTTGTCGTTGTTGGTATTTTGGTATGGTTTTGTCATTGATGTCAACACCTACTAAAACTCTAGCACTTTGGAGATTCAACAACATTCACTGGCAAGCAAGTAACTTTTGCACAGTCACCGATATCTGGTACACTAGCAAGATATAATAGTCACCGACACTTGGAATAGCATGGAAAACACTTGGTAATGTCGAAGACATTGTTTGGACATCTTATCTTAGAGAATTGTTTATTAGCATATTCATATTTGCATATTTGTTGTTACCGACAAATAGGTCTAGGGTTACACCGGCAGGTTTATCTTTTCCAGATCAGCATGGCACGCTATGGAGATGATTAATTATTGTTGTAAATGCATTAAGCTGACATGTTGAATCGGTTATTGCATCGGATATTGTATTGTTTGTAAAATGTTTTTATTGTAATATCTTGTAGAGCCGACCTACTAAAATTGGTCTTAGGTTATGGTATAAATGTAAGATCTTATTTGTAAGATCAAGTGGGGAATGTGAAAAAGGATTGTATGAAGGTATATGCGAGAATAAGCAGAGCTATACACGCAGACATCATTTGAAGATTGAAGGAGGGTTTTTGTGAAGACAATCAGAACTACACAGGTACTAAATCTAGCATATGAAGATGCTATTTTGTGCAGTACATTCTTATTGGATTTAACCATCCAACTGTAGTCAGTGTGACTCCCATTTTGTGATTGAGCAGTGAGCTCTAGGCGCTTGGCCTTTTTACATGTGCAAACCCCATTTATGTACACTTACTATCTGCAGTAGTATCATCTGATTGTAGGTAAGGTTTCCCATCGTGGTTTTTCCCCTTACAGGGTTTCCATGTACAAATATTGGTGTTACGTGTTGTGGATGACTTCTTCTTTATGTTTCATGCACCAATCCTTACCGGTATAACAATTAACTGTTAAAATTGTCTATCGGCAATTAAACTGGTTTACCGGTATTAAGCATTAAGTTGGTTAAGCTTTTTTTGGTTTGAATGTATTTGACAACTGATTCACCCCTCCCC
Organism: Cryptomeria japonica; assembly: GCF_030272615.1. NCBI lineage: Eukaryota > Viridiplantae > Streptophyta > Pinopsida > Cupressales > Cupressaceae > Cryptomeria > Cryptomeria japonica. The sequence continues at coordinate 561,564,249 of NC_081415.1, forward strand.
TCTTAGTTGTCTCTGAGACCTAACAGTCAGTGCCCATTGGCAAAAATGGATCGGTTAGCCTCATAAATTAATTCATCAATTTCCTCTTTTGAATTAACGGGATGTACAACTATAAGTTTTTCAATTTTCAGCTACTTGTCTAATTCCATCACTGCAATCCTTTTTGCCTCCAATCTTCTATAGAGTTCATTTGGTAAGTCATCCACAACTTCAATTAGAACCTTTTTATATATGTCCAAGTGTAGAATTATACTGTTCTCAATGCTTTGCCTGTCAGATTCATTAAATGTGTTATACAGTTTGTGTACATTAGCCAAATTTCCATCATCAATTATCTCATTCAATAAATCATTCAAAGAAGGGGTAACCGATTGTTGTTTCTTCTTTGGTGTGAGTTTCTTGGGCGGTCCCCTTACTGCCTGTTGTTTCTTTCTCGCAGTCCTTGCTCTCTTAGGTGAAGGAGAGGCTACCAGTGAAGGTTTTCTCTTCCTCCTTTCAACTCTTTTAAACTCTATTGGTTTCTCAATGTCAGTTCTAGAAGATGTGTCAACTGGTGAAATATGTGCCTCTGGTTGAAGTCCTTCAAGCTCACTAGCTGATATGCTACTGATGTTCATTACATTTTCCTTGATTTCATTAGCTTTCTTAGAAGCATCTCTAATATATTTTTCTCTTTGCTTTCTTTCCTTCAACATATTTACATCACTTTCAATAGTCTTAGCACTATCGAAGACCTTTTCTGATGGTTCTCTTGGTGCATCCAGTAAAGCTTTGGCATAAGTCTCCAAAATGGTAAGATCTACTTCATATCCCATTTCGATCACCCGGATAGTCCTAGGGAGTACTACCTCCATCCATTTCTCATCTCTCTTGATAACAAAACAGATTTCTTTGTCATATTTGTCCACTACACTCTATGGTAGCCTTTCTCTACTTCTCATCTTAGCTTGGAAATTTTTGAGGTAGTCTATTATGGTGTTGTCCCTAGCAGTTCCCATGTCGATAAAAGATTCCTGTAATTATTTTCCTACTAATATATCATATCCAAAGTCTTTAGGTCCTGTACCGGGGATCTCCTTAGTAAAATACAACATCAAGCATACCAAAATATTTCCAAAGCGGAATGTCCCTTTCTTATCTCCTTTAATCTTTTTCAAATTGTCAATAAGTTCATCTTTTATCTATTCACACACATCTATCATTGCATTGTTGTTTACCATCTCATAAGTACTGTGTATACAGAGACTAGAAATTGAATTTAGCCTATTAGCATGTGTAGTCTTGTACCCTAACACCATACTTACAAATCTCACATTGATGTCCTTAATATCATTTACTCTTAGTGATCTATTGTCAGATGTTGCTTCGGTTAGGCTCATCAATTTGTTGTTGGGAATCTTCTTTGTTTTATCAGGTTTGCTGTCGATTGAGGGTAAACCAGTTACTACCCTAATTGCTTGCCGGGTTATTTTGTAGACAAAATCCAACCATAAGAACTCTCCATGTGCTCTACTCAGTACAATTCTTACTACTTCCTCTTGAAATTGAGGAATGTTCAGTATCTCCACAAAACCTAGAGTTTCTACAATCTTATGTTCAGGCTTAACAACACCATTTTCATCATAAATTACCTTAGTAAACATTTTCATCAATTCTTCAGAATCTAGTTCTTCTATATTGCAATGTATATAAGTCCTAGGGTCTTCTACAAATGCTACACCTTTAGGAATTTTTGAAAATGCCCCTACAGAGTCACCTTGCTTAGCAACTTTGGGAATTATCTTAAACACGGGCCTAGGGTGTTTCACATTCTCCACAATGGTTGGGTTCAAAATAAACTCGGGAGAATAAGAAGCCATTGAAAAATACCTTTTACTACTTGAAAATATTCTGTATGCTTGAAGAAATCACTTCTCACCTTCGCCTTGAATGCCTTTGCTCAGTTTTCGCGCTCTCTGATAATTTGAATGTTCGGTGAGTCAAAAATGAGGGAAATCAGCTGATTTATAATGACATTTATTCCACCAACCACATTAAATGCTTGTTGGTTAAGTGAAAACTTAACACATCTATCGGTAAGGAAGAAATATATCTTCTCACCATCGATCGAGGGTAATTCGCATGATTTTTAACTTGCTGCAATACCCCCAAAGGGTTACTTCTCAGTTGGATGAAGAATCTCCTGCCGATGGAGGATTACTCTGTTCTACTGGTATAGAGATAGTTTCATCAACTTTCTAATCTCTCTTTTTAATCCATTGTTTTGAAAATTCTTGCTTTACCTCATCTACCTTTTCTTTACCTTTCAAACTGGATCCTTTATTGTTTGCCGGTGAAGTCTTGCTTCTACAAAATTTAGCAATATGTCCAATTTTGTTACAAGCATAACAAGTCACATTATTCCTCTAAATAGCCTTTCCATATCCTACGTTGGTTTATGTTCTGCATTGATTAGATAAGTGTCCATATCTTCCACAAACATAGCATTTCACATTCATTCTGCAATTTTCTAAATTATGACCAACTTTGTTGCATTTGGAACATTGACCGGTGGGTGCATTAATATTCTAATTATTTTGGAATCTACATTGATTTTCTCTATGACCATATTTGTTGCAATTGAAACATTTGCCATTAAACTTATAAGCATTAGGTTGTCTTATCGGTTTGTTCTGATCTAGATTGTTTGTGATACTGAAACTTTCTCCAACTTCAAATCCAAGTCCATTAGTATCTCCATTAGGTTTCTAACTTTTCAGCATGTCATCAAGCTCCTCTGAAATTTTCTTGAATTTGTCTTTGTGTTTATTTGCAGTAGCCAACTCATTTTCTAGAATTCCCATTTGTCTCATAAGCTCATTTTTATCATGTTGCATGTGAATCAAATTTGTCTTCAACATATCATTTTCATGACTAAGTCTTAGATTTTCATTTCCAGCATCATTGAGTCTCCTAGTCAAGTCTTGTTCATTCTTCTTCATGTCTTAAATATATTTACATAGCCTTATAGTCATATCTTGCATTTCATTCTTCATATTACTATTTTCTTGTCTCAACTTGTTTGCAAGTTCTCTAAGAGTTTCCTTTTCATCATCATCTTTTTGCATCTTCTCATGAAGTTATTTTATTTTATTTTGTGCTATAGCAAAGATCTCTTGAAGTCCTTTAATGAATTCATGTGCAGTCCTTAGATCATCTTCAAGTTTGATATTCTTCAATTTCTCTGCATCATAATCTACAAGAGCTCCTTCCAATTGTTTTCTTAAGTTCTCCATCTAAACGGGTGTCAGAATCTTCCTCAAGCTGTTAGGCTTTTGAAAATAGAGGACCAAGCTCTAGTACCAATTTTTAGAATCAATGACAGTCCCAAAGACACTAAGAGGGGGGGGGGGGGTGAATTGGTGTCTAACTGGTTAGCAGAATATTTAAAACTTATTAAGAACTTTGTATCCCAAAACAGTGTACCGGTAAATAAGAATTAATGCAACAAATAAGAATAACAGAGATAGCATAGAGAACACACCATAACACAAGATATTTAATGAGGAAACCCGGTGTGGGAAAAACCTCAGTGGGATTTGTGACCCACAATATTCACTCACTGGCCAATGAATACATATTACTTACAATGAGGGGCTTGTACATGTAGGAAGGCTAGCAACCTAGAGCTCACTGCTCAACTACAAAACATAAGTCTCATTGACTTAGAAAATGGATTATCAAAATCCAATATAATGTACTGTTTCAGATCAGCATCAACTATGTCAGGTTCAGTACCGGTTTAAGCTCAATTTATAACCAAAACCTTCGTTGTCAACTATATCACCTTATACAAAATATCATCTATGCTCACTCTCTCTCATATCCCATATCAATCAAAATGACCTATAATATCTCATACATATATGAGTCTTTTACAATATGCCATGTCGACTTTTACAAGAGATAATTACATTATAAAACACTAAACAAAAGTTTATTCCATGTCGGCTTGAGTGTCGATATGCATTATAGCTGGTGCCGGTGAAGTGCCTATCAGTGTATGCAGAAGTCTATTACTGGTGTCGGTAACTTCCGATGAGTTCCCAGATGATTCCCAGTTGGTAGCCATCAATGACAACAACAACTATTCTCATAAGAGTGTAGAATGCCAACAAGCAAGTCATCTCCCTAGATGATTTTGATTTAGAGCAATTAGTACCTCCTAGGCCTAAAGGAGTGAAGAAGGCGAAAACCCTCTCAAGGATCAAGGTAGATGAACCAGGAAACAAAGATGCTGAAGTTGCTATTCCTCCTAAAGGTAAATCAAGAGATGAAATTGAAGATATAATGATGAGATTAGGAGAATTGATCTCATAAAGAAAACTCATGAGAGTTCTAAAGAGGATGTTTAATCAACACTTGATATGACATGGATAAAGAAGCAAAAGACACACTCAAACTCCAAGTTGAACAACTCATTGTTGTGATATGTAAGATCACTCAATCTTCTCAAATGATTGAACCTGTTGGCTCCTCAATTGATGAAGAAGTTGTTGAAAGGGTTGAGTGAACTATGGTCCATGGGAAAGAAATGGCAGAATGGGTAGATAAAATGTTGTCTCCAGCAACCCATTTTTGAGTTCTACAATCAAATTGTTGAATAACCTTGATAGTGTAAAATCCTAGTTGGATCAAACACTAGATAATCTATCACAAGGAATACATGAACAAGAAAAATATCTTGATGCTTGGCTCAAGATTGAAGATTTTGATTTGGATGTACTTGTTGATAGTAAAGTGATTCCCACCCAACAAATGTATGTTGAACAATCAAAGTTTATGGAATACAAAAATGGATGTATTTGAACAACTATTTAAAGACCTTCAGAACTCTCAGAAACATCACGATGAGAAAAGGCTCAAAATCATAAAGAAGAAAATTGAGTTTCCATGTAAACTAGTTGATGAAGACTGGAAACTTCTACCAATTAACACCATGATCCAAGAGTTCAACCTATTAGTTAGCATGGAAATGGATAAGGAAGAATTCTCAATTCCTTTTGTTGATAAACTAATAGATTTTTAGTTGATCTTGGACAATTTGGAATCTCTTCTTAAGAAACACAAAAGGGATGTGTCAATGTTGGTGATTTAGTCATTGGAGCTCATGCTATCTCCATTCTTATCAATGGACCTAATGAGTTAACAATGAAAGACCCCCTTATAAAGTTCAAGCAATTTTCGAGAAACAATTTCGATGAAGGTGAAGTAGTGTCACCCAACACTTAGTATTTTCCTATAATAGTTTTAATGTTGTTGATTGCATTTTGCTTTTGACAATTTACATGTCTACTTGTACATATGTAGTTTTCATGTAAATAAAGTGCGAATCTTAAGTCAAATAGGATTGTAGTTTGAATAAGTAAAGTTAGTTGTAGGTTTCCTATTTTTGCTCATAGCTCTTCTCTACATAAAGGAGACCTCTCATTGTAAATGTAGACACCTAAAACTATCATGTCCTAATTAAATAAATATTTTATCTATTTAATTATTTTATCCCAAGTCTTCTATTAATTAAATGGATATTTATTTAATTAATTAATTCACTTATCTTCTTCTAGCCTTTCCTTATTTAAATAAATATTTTTATTTAAATTATCCTTTTCCCTAAATTAAATAAATATTTTATTTATTTAATTGGTCTCATTTCCTCTATTAATTAAATAAATCTTTATTTATTTAATTAATTCATTAGCTTTTTCCTTCCATGACACTTGTCATTTATCTCTTAATTTCTTCTAACTACCCCTTCATATTTTATTATTTTTCCTACCTACCCTTTAATCTTAGTCGACCATTTATCCTTTCACATCTTACTCTTATCTCTCCATTTTCTAAATTGTCTTCTATATAAGAGGATCCTTTCATCCTTATCAACCCTAATCAATCAGCTAACTACCACTTTATGCAATCTAGCCTTCTTGCAATCAAGCAACCTTACAACCACAATCCGTTCTTTGTTGAGCTCTTGTGCACATATAAAATTTGAGAGAAAATATATCAAATAAGATCAATGGAGATAGGAGGCAATGGAGATCAAACCCTACTTGGCATGTGAATGGTATTATTATTTTATTTGTTGATTTGCATGTTCTTAGGTTTCTTCATTTGTGTATGGTGAATGCTTTATTCTAGAACTAGGGTTTGTTGTGGTTGGATCTTTTGTGGTTTTGCAATAGTTTGTCATCATCATTTTTCATTGTACACATTTTGGCATGCTCAGTGGGACTCTTATCCCTTGGTTTCTAACATTTATTTATAGTTTAAGTCTATTTTGTTAAGTTGCAGGTTGGATCAGTGACGATTATGGGTGAAATCACGTTTATAGATCATCTTTTCATGTTTGTGTTTTTGTCCATTTTTTGGTTTTGCAGGTTTCAGGTCTTCTCACATCTGTGTCAGTTCTTTCCATGTTTGTTCACCTTCATTTCACATCTTCAACTTATTGTTGCGTCTGTGTTGTATTTCCAAATCTATGACTATTATTGTCACGTTTTTGTTTGACTTGCACATTTGTGTTTTCAAATTTTTGAGAGTTGCATATTTTCTTATTGGCACATCCATGTTTGTTGTTTTTGCATCTGGGGAAGGTATAAGCGCATTTAATTTTTCTGCATTTTTTATTTTCAGTTATAGTCTTTTTCATTTAAGATTTTCAGATCTAGTTTTTGCCCCTTGTCTTGGACTAACAAAGTGGTGCAGCTATTTAAAAAACAAAATCATATTGTCGAAGGCCCCCTTTTTCACATTTGGATTTGGATTTTCTAAAACTTAACCTAACAAGTGTGCTTGCGGGTGGGGGTGATTATTCAAAACTACTAATCATTTTTTTGCAAGGGTAATTTAGGTGTGTGTCTTTGCACTTTCAATTCTTAGTCTAATTAGGGCTCACATCTTTTTCATTTTGGGGTTAAAGAACTTGTTTGGCATGTTTGGTGCCTTTGGCAGACTTTATGTTCAACCCTAAAGTGATAAAAAAAAGTATCCTCTCCCCTTGCCTTCCATTGGACCTTGGGTGTAAGATAAATTGTTATTACTTTATTTGTTTAGCTAAAAGGGCCTGCCTCCTGAGTAGCCCATAAGGCCAAGTGAGAGGGAATGACCCAGGTGATACTTCTTTAGCTCACTATATAAATTAATACGTTAGGCGAACATCATGATGACTTGGTGAAGTTGGCCTATCTGATAGGTTCCCTCAGTATCCACACTTGTGTGAGATGCGTAAAAATCCTCTTATGAGGACTAGGATAGATTCTTAAGTGGATCATCACCACATTGATAATCACTAAGGACCATTGAATTTCCTCCACTAGGCACCTTTTATTTTAGAGGCCAAAAATCCCTACATTTAATGGTTCAGGGTGTGCAAATCATACCCCATAGATACCCCTCATGTACCCTTTCATGTTGAGATAGTATTTCCTTGATTATCATTAGATCTTCAAGGTAAGAGAATATGGTATGCCTGAGGAGTATCGTGGTGGGAGATCCAATGCTACGAGGATCTCTAGTTGCCCGCTTGTTTGAGGTATTTGTATATCGTGAGGGCCCCATCTAATGGTTTCTCTTTCCAGCCTAGGTTGTGCATGTTTTCAAGTGTCTTCAATTTGTGCTATACGAGTGGAAATATTTTGAATATACACATAACATTTTGACAAAACACCTTCAGACATTGTATCTTCATTGTTTGTTGTGTTTTCTTACCACAAGACATTCAACATTAAGATCTGGTCACACTCAACATTTGCAAAATTTGGACAGATTACAAAATTCACCAGAAAATGAATTTGTGTTAGATTAAACTACATCTATGTCAATAAGTCACATCTTTGTAGTACAAAATCATATTTGAATTTAAGAAATTAAGACATTGCCAAAATTACCAAAAAAACGTGTCTGTGTCACTTAAAATCACGTCTGCGTTGAGAAAGTGCATCTATGCAGTACAAAATCGTGTTTGTGTTTCACAAATTGGAAATTGTCATTAATAGTATAAATGCATCTGTGCATCAAGAAACTGCATCTGTGTGGGCTAAATTCATGTCTATGAACTCATGATGCGTCTGTGTTTTAAGATCAAAAGAGATTATAAGGCAACTTTTCCTAGGGCTTCATTTATAATCAAGTCTTTATCTCGACTTTGTCACACATTTTTCAGTTTTTTTAAGTCACCATTTGCAGTCCTCATACACATTTTTCAAACTAGAGTCAAAAGATTGGTTTGTGGTCCTCATCATATCTTGCAAACACACTACAACATGTCAATAAGTGGTTCCCGCATTAGATCTATCATCTTAGGGTCCCATTTGGTCCTCTTTAGTCAAGGTCAACTTACCTCATCAAGAGATCTCTCATCTCTTTGGAAGCCACACCTTACTTAAGAACACTTATCTTGGACTTACACTTTTGGATATTGCAAGACAGCCCTAAATTCTTATTTCATCTCATATTTTCCCCTTGGTCTTCCATAGTCTTCACATTTTCGTTCACCTTTAATTTTAGCCAATTTTTTGTTCATGGTTCAAACCCATTCATAACTTGGTCTAAAAGAGAAGTTGAGAAAGCTCTAGAATCTCTCAACATGAGTACCTATGAGTTTGAAGGAGATGAATTTTATAACCCATTTGAAAATCACAGTATTATACTAAACAATGACAATGACAATGCATCTACCACTTTCACAAACATTGAAGAGACTGTCATAGATCCAAGCTTCAATAGAATTGTTGAGGAAATCATGCAAAGAGAGTGTCAATACTTCTTTCAAGTCATGGCACAAAGTGGGACAAAGTTACCTCATGATTTTGATGTGTCACAAATTTTGGAGGATGATCCTAATCAAGTGAATCAAGAAAATGCAAATCATAGAGGACATAATGGTGGTAATAGGAGAAAATGTCTTATTCTTGAGTCACCTTCATCCTTATTTCAAAAACCAGAAGTGACCAACACTCATGCTCATACCAATTATTTTAGAAACTATCATGAATAATCTTGTGGTCTTCCTCTTTCATGACGGAGAAATGCTACTACACCTGATCAATAACAGGATGCCAATGCATACAACTATACCCAAGGGAACATTCAAAATCATGACACGAGGAGATCTCGTGTCATATTTGAGGGAAATACTCAAGATCATTCTTATGATACCTCCTATCCTCATGGTCATGACATGTACAATTGACCTATACCTAGTGCTCCTCTATATAACACCATACCAAATGGTTGATATACTAGTTATAATTATGTTCCTCCTCCATATGAACACATCTATGACCAATATCATCCATACATGCATTATATCCCTCCTCCTCTCGATGGCTCAAGCATTGGACTAAACCAAAGAGATAAGACACCACCCAAGAATGAGTTGCAACAACAAATGGAAGATATGAATGCACCAAAGCAAGATGACAGAATGAAGGACATATTTCCTTATCCATTTGACAAGAGTATACCAATTCCTCCATTTCCTCCATATTTTGTGACACTAAAATTTGACAAATATAGAGGCAAGGGAGATCCTAAGGCACATATAAGAGAGTTTTTCATAGCATGTACTGAGGTGGTGAAAGAGGAAACATACTTGATACGACTATTTCCACAAAGCTTAGGTGGACAAGCTATGGAATGGTTTTCCCAACTCCTGCTTGGAATCAAGTCATGGAGTGATCTAGTAGAGGCTTTCATACAACATTTCTCATACAATATTGAAACAGATGTGTCAGTGACTACTTTGTGAATTACCAAACACAAAAATGGAGATTCATTTGCATCATTCTTATAGCGATGGAGAAGTCTTGCTAGTTGATGCTCTTTTGATATCCCACAAAAGTAAATGGTGGAAATGTTCACTCAAAATTTCAACAAGGACATTGGATATGAACTAAGAAAATCTTGTTTGTCCATTTTTAAAGAATTCATTGAAAAAGGATTGGCAATTGAGAAAGTCCTTATTGAACAAGGCACTATTAAGCTATTCAAGGACAACAAAGATGACACAAATGGGAAGGATAAACCACACTTTTGGAATAAAAACAAGAACACAGGTAATGATGGAGTAGAAGATGCAAATATGGTGAAACCAAAGATGACTTACACGAGCTCATCCAATTCTAATAATTGAGTGAACTCTCAAAGGCCATCAAATCCTCCAAGAAAATACACTCCATTGGGTGAGCCAATTAAGACAACATTCAAAACATTGGTTGCAAATAAGCTTATAACAATACCAGACAGTCCAGCTTATGAACCAAAAGTAAAAATAGCATGGTGGAATGATGATGAGTTTTGTGAGTACCACAAGAGAAAAGGGCATAAGACTAGCAATTGTCATAGATTGAAGAACATTATACAAGATCTTATTGACAAGGGTGACATAGAAGTTTATGGTCACACTTCCAATGAGGAACATGAAATGTTTAAGAAGCCATTCCCAAAGAATGATAAGGGAAAATATTCTAAATCAGATAACAATTTGCCAATTATACTACCACAACATATTATTATACAGTCAACCATATTTCAATGGACAATCATGTTTTTTACGTTATTATCAAGGATAAAACTCTTGAAGGTCCTACCCAAAGGAGAAAAGTTGTTTTGAAAGGAATTGGATCATCATCTTCATCCTCCAATGATGAAACCCCTGAATGTAATGTTACAACCTAACGAGGCAAATTCATCTTACAAGGTGTTAAATCCAAGACCACAACTTAATCATCTACCAAAAATGAGTATGACCTTGTAGACCAGTTAGGGAAGACACCCACCCTCATCTCTATCCTTGAGTTATTGTGTATCTCCCCTTCACATAAGGCTATCCTTGATTAAGCATTGAGAGAAACCTCCATTCCCACTAATCTGAACGTGGACTAGTTTCAAGCCATGGTGGGATATCTTTCCACTCCCCATTGCCTTACATTCATAGAAGCCGATGATGCATCTCCATGTCAACCACATGATACACCTCTCCATATCGAAGCCTTCCATCATAAGAATCATATCAAATGAGTCTTAATATATGGAGGAGCGGATCTAAACATTTGCACACCAAATACCATCTTACAATTGGGATACTCTGAACAAACTATGGATTCAAGGAATAAGATCACTATCAAAGCATATGATGATGAAGAATGTTCATCCAAAGGAACAGTTACCTTACCTTTAGGAATTGGGCCAGTGACAAAGGATGTGGTTTGTCAAGTCCTTGACCTCGATCTCACATATAACATACTTTTGGGATGTCCATGGATACATGAAATGAGAGCAGCATCGTTAACATGTCACCAATGTATTAAGTTACCTCACAATTGAGTTGAAGTGACGATCAAAGGCAATCCAAATCCATTCATATATTGCAACAACCTATGACCAAGACCAGGAATAATAGTTCTAGACAACTGAGAGGCTATTCCATCTTTGGCATATATTGATCCAGAATCATTAAAATCTTCCTCATCAAAGCAAGGACAACTCAAATTCAAGGTTAAAGACAAAGGATGTGGTGAGTATATCTTTCATGTTGATCAACTCCCACTATCTACTAAAACATTAAGTCAACAGGAACAACCTACAAAAAATTTACAATGTCAAGGAATTGGGTATGAGCCACCCAGTGTTGTGGCTACTAAGTCTAAATGAAAATCTCCTCTAGTGGTGCAAGAAACTCTTGATATCAATAGTCCTAAGAGTGGATCCAAATAAGAATATGTTGAATCACCAACCCTTTTGAGAACTCATATAGCCTTACCATTTCATCCACTCATACCATTTCCACTCCTCTCCTAGAATTGGGTCAACAAGAATCATGAAAGACCTTACTCATTGGGGATCAAAAATCAAGCTTTGAAAAGAAAAATCTAACAATAAAAAAATAAAGAGAATTCCTTTAGTCCAAATCAAAACCAAAAGCTATTGGACTGCAAAAATCAAACTCAAGGATAAAAATCCTATGAAGGAAAAAGAACAAGATGTTGGAAATATGCAGGAATTCCTTATGTGTTGTCATTGATTTCAACACTGTGCTCCAGTTGGATATGGTTCTGCTATCTCGGTTGGTTATTGTTATCTCGATTGGCTGCTGCTATCCCGATTAAACTTGGTTATCAGTGATTTTGATCCGGTATGATCAGATTGGTTGTTTCGGTTTTGGATGGTTGTTTAGGATGGTCATATGCTAGTCACATTCAATTGGTTCATGATTTGGTGCTCCAAAATCTATCACTTATGTTCTGGATTACCAGTTGATATTTCTTGGTATCGGTTGGCAATATTTGATGATTTGGTTAAGTGATTTTGGTTTGACTTATAGAAATGGTTCCTAATGTGTTGAAGTCATTCTTGATCATCTCCTAATTGTTTGGTGGCTTCGCATTGGCTGGCATGATGATTTGGTGGTCCTATTTGGATCCAGTTGGTTATTCTATGTTATTACATTGAGGGTTTCTACTAGTTAGTAAAACGTGTTGATATAGGTCTTAGTTGAACTTCTGGTGGATATAATTATTTGAGAATTTCAATTAGGTCCATGCTATGTAATGTAAATCATAATATTGGTCTGGTGGTATCGTGTGATGTAATTTTTGTAATTAAGGTTTATGGGTTTAGGATTTAGCCGACCTTGTTATCAAGGTTGATGATTTGTATTTATAGGTGATGTATTCATGTAATTTAGAAATTGATATAGATCAAAGGTGAAGTTTGCATTATCAAAGAGAGGTAATTAATGAAGGATTGTGAAGGTTTTGGTATTGCATGGCAGACATTTGTGCTTAACCAAAACTGTATCAAGCATTAGGAGATGTTATTTTTCATAGTTCATTTTCTCCGAATTATAGTTTGATGTTTATGTAAGTCAGTGAGACTTCCCTTTTTGTGTTGAGCAGTGCACTCTAGGTGGTTGGCCTGATTGCAAGTTCAATTCCCATTGTAATCATTTCACATACTGCTGCAGAAGTATTATCTGACTGTGGGTAGGGTTTCCCACTGCGGTTTTTCCCTTTTCCATATTTTCCACGTCAAAATATTGGTGGTGTGTGTTCTGTGCTTTCATGCTTTATCTTTCATTGTGTTGTTTATATTGTGCTCCGGTAAATGGTTTATAATCCGCATTAAGTGTTTAATTTATGGAAAACTGATTCACCCTGCCCCTTCTCAGTTTTCCTTTGGTATATGAGATTCTAACAATTGGTGTTAGAGCGAGGTCCTCTCTGTAGAAGCTTAATCACTTGAGGAGATCTAATGGCATCAACTTCTACATTTATCCCCTATCGAAAGGAGAGTCCCAAATTTGATGGTACAAATTACAAAATATTGAAGGAGAGAATGAAGATTCATTTGAGATTTCTTGGAGCTGAAGTTTGGGAGATAATAGAGAAAGGGTATACACCTCATGATCCTAATTCTGGAACTCCGGTACCTACTGATGAACATATGAATGTTGATAATGATGTCAAAGTGAAAGAAGCCTTGTGAAGTGCCCCATCAGATGAAAAGTTGTTGAATGTCATAGAGCTGGAAAATTCAAAGTAGATCTGGTTGAAGCTTGAAACTCTTTATGAAGGTGACCAAGCTGTAAAGATTGCAAAACTTGAAGGTTACTGGGTGAGATATGAAACTTTGAAGATGAGAAGATAAGTTCTTGCATGGATAGAGTGAATGAGATTGTCATGGGAATCAAATGTTGCGATGGAATTGTTAATGAGGATGAGGTTGTTTCAAAGATTCTGAGAGTTCTACCTCTAGCTTACAAAATGAAGGTTACTGCAATAAATGAACTTCAGAAAATTCAAATACCCATGTTACCAGAGATACATTACTTGGGAAGTTGACTGCTTTTGAACTTGAAAAACTTGGAGATCAGAGTGCTACTAAAACTGAGACTGCATTTAGAGCATCTACCTCTGGTAAGCAGACCGACTGGAAGGAGTTATATGCTAAAGAATTGGAAGACATTGAGAGAGAAGACAGAGAACTTGAAGAGTTGGAAGCCCTGATTGCCAGAAGAATCCCTAAAGGACCGGTTGGAAGTAAGTATGAAGGAAAAGTTCCCTTTAAATGTTTTTCATGCAATAAGATTGGTCGTTTTGCTTCTAGATGTCCTAAGAGAGCTGCTAGGAACCAAGAAAGATTTATGAGGAATTATAAACCTAATCTAAAATATTATAGCAGACCTAGATTTGGAAGGAATAAGGATAAATCATGTTACTATGTTGGTGATGATGATTTTGGTATTACTGATGATGATGATGAACCTTTCAGTGGATTCGGTAATGGAAGCTTCAACAAATATTGGGTCTTTATTTCTATCAAGGATGATTCTCCAGAACCTGTCATTGATACAAATCACACTGAGGATAAAGCCTTGGCTGCTAAAATTGAAGAGAAGGATGAATGGGTTATAGACAGTGGATGCTCACATTGCATGACTGGCGACAAGAGGAAATTCCTGACTATAAGAATTTGATGGTGGACTAGTCATATTTGGAGACAAGGCATGCAGGATTAAAGGCAAAGGAACAATATTCTTGGATGGTAAGACTAATACTGACAATGTTTATTATGTTAAAGTTTTGAAGCATAATCTTTCTAGTGTAGGTCAGATGGTGGATAAAGGATTTCATTTGCAATTCAAAGATGGAAAATGCAAGAATATCAATAGATCTAGATTGGAAATTGGCTTTGAAACTTAGACCAAAGGAAATATCTTTCATTTGAACTCCGATGAGAAGACTTGTTTGATTGCTCAAATTGATGAAAGTTGGCTATGGCATAAGAGGATGTGTCACGTGAATTTTGATTGCATGGTGAAGATCAGTTCAACACGGCCTGTCAGAGATTTACCCAAGATTATCAAGCCTCATAATATGGTATGTAGAGAATGTCAAATGGGTAAGCAAGTTATAACTTCTTTCAGAAGCATACATGATAAATCTAATGAAATTCTTAATCTTATTCATACTAATATGTGTGGACCGACAATGACTAAAAGTTTTCAAGGTGATAGATACTTTATGTTGTTTATTGATGATTACTCTAGGATGATGTGGGTTGTATTTTTTAAAGAAAAATTAGAAGCTCTTGAGAAATTCAAAACTTTTAAGGCTATGGCTGAGACAGAAACTAGATTGAAGATAAAATGTTTAAGGTCAAATCAAGGAAGTGAATTTACATCCAGTGAGTTCAACTACTTTTGTGAGAAGCATGGAATCAAAAGACAATTTTCTGTACCTAGAAGTCCACAACAGAATGGATTGGTGGGAAGGAATAACATAACTATCTTAGATGTTGCAAGGTCAATGATGATGAAAGCCAAATTGTCTGATATCTATTGGAGAGAAGTTGTCAATACTGTGGTATACACTTTCAATAGGGTACACATAAAAGATGATACCGGTAAGACTCCTTATGAATTATGGTTCGGTCATACTCCTGCTATCAGATATTTCAAAATTTTTGGAAGTAAATTGTATATTAGAAGAGATGATGCATTAGAGAAATTTGATGCTAGATGTGATGAAGGAAGATTTTTGGGTTATTCTACTAAGAGTAAAACATATAGATGTTATAACAAAAGATTGAATAGGATAACAGAAAGCATAAATGTCAAAGTGGATGAGCAAGGTAACAATCAGATCAGATCATATGACTATGGACTAGAAGATGGGATTGTCAAATCATAACCGGTTGTGCAAGAATCTGTTCAAAGCATTGATCCGCTTTCTCTGGTAACATCGAAAAATTCCATAGTGACTGTTGATGAGCAAAAAGAGTCAGAAAGTCAAGATAATTCAAAGACTCCCAGGTATGTGAAGCCGAATCATTCTGAAGATCAGATCATTGGAGATAAGAGGAAAGGTGTGATGACAAGAAGAAGGTTAGTTGCTGAAGAGGTATGTTTAATTTCTCAAATTCAACCAAAATATTTTATTGAAGCAAGTAAATATGAGAATTGGATGAGAGCTATGGAAGATGAATCTCTGAGAGTGAACCCGTCTAGATACAAATCAATGATTGGTGGATTGTTGTACTTAACTCAGACTAGACTGCATATAATGAATGTTATCTACATTGCTTCTAGATTTCAATCTGATCTGAGAGGAATTCATGATATTATTGTTAAAAGAAAATTAAGATATTTGGTAGAAACAATAGAGTATGGGTTATGGTATCCAAAGGATGATTATTTCAGATTATGTGCCTATATAAACTCAAGTTGAGTAGGAGATGTTGATGACCAGAAGATCACTATAGTTGGTGCATTCTTTCTTGGGAAGAAATTGGTTTCATGACTTAGCAAGAAACAATCATGCACTTCATTATCTACTATTGAAGCTAAATATGTAGCTATTACAACTAACTGTACTCAGATTTTATGGATGAAACAAATGTTGAAGGATATAAGGGTAAGTTATGATGAGCCTATTGTTATTCACTATGATAATACTATTGCTATTGACATGTCAACGAATTTTCTATTTCATTCCAAATCAAAACACATTTCTATAAGGTATTATTTCTTGAAGGAAAAGGTTGAAGCAAAGGAAGTCAGATTGGTTTATGTGCCTACTAAGGAACATATTGCAGATATTATAACTAAACCATTGCCTAGAGACACTTTTGAATATCTCAAAGATTAGTTGGGGGTCACCACCCCTCCGGAAGAGACTTAGTGATGCAAGGATGCATCAATCCGGTGAGCTTATCAGAAACATCTTCTAATCCGAGTTGATGGGATGATGTTGCTTCTCAGGGGGAGTAGTCAACTGTTTGGTTTGGTATCAACCTTTTGTCATTGATGCCAAAGGGGGAGAGATGTTCATGTGAAAATAAAAAAATCTTAGGGAGAGAGATATTTTGTTGGTTCTTGATTGTTTGGGGAGATTGTTGGCATTCCTTGGCAAGTGGATTTTTTTCACATTTAGTGTTGCCATCAATGCCAAAGGGGGAGATTGTTGGCAATATTCTAGAATTACATATGTGTTGTCATTGATGTCAACAGTGTGCTCCGGTTGGATATGGTTCTACTATCCCGGTTGGTTACTACTATCTCGATTGGCTACTACTATCTCGGTTGGAATTAGTTATCAGTGATTCTGATCCGGTATGATCAGATTGGTTGTTTCGGTTTTGGATGGTTGTTTAGGATGGTCATATGCTAGTCATATTCAGTTGGTTCATGATTTGGTGCTTCAGAAGCTATCGCTTATGTTCTGGATTACCGGTTGATATTTCTTGGTGCTGGTTGGGTTTACTGGTTGGCGATATTCGATGATTTAGTTAAGTGATTTTGGTCCAGCTTATAGAAATGGTTCCTAATGTGTTGAAGGCGTTCTTGATCATGTCCTAATTTTTTGGTGGCTTCGCATTAGTTGGCGTGATGATTTGGTGGTCCTATTTGGATATGGTTGGTTATTATGTGTTATTACACTAAGGGTTTCTACCAATTGGTGAAACGTGTTGATATAGGTCTTAGCTGAATTTCCAGCGGATATAATTATGTGGGAATTTCAATTAGGTCCATGCTATGTAATGTAAATCATAATATTGATCTGGTGGTATCATGTGATGTAATTTTTGTAATTAAGGTTAATGGGTTTAGGGTTTAGTCGACCTTGTTATCAAGGTTGATGATCTGTATTTATAGGCGATATATTCATGTAATTTAGAAATTGGTATAGATCGAAGGTGAAGTCTGCATTATTAGAGAGAGGTAATTGTGCAAACAAGGTTATATCATTCGACGAACGGTTGTGAAGGTTTTGGTATTGCAGGGAAGACATCTAAGCTTAACCAGAATTGTATCAAGCATTAGGAGATGTTATTTTCACAGTTCATTTTCTCCAGATTGTAGTCTGATGTTTATGTAAGTTAGTGAGACTTCCCTTTTTATGTTGATCCATGTGCTATAGGCGGTTGGCATGATTTCAAGTGCAATTTACATTGTAATTATTTCACATATTGCTGTAGAAGTATTATCTGACTATGGGTAGGGTTTCCCACTGTGGTTTTTCCCTTTTATAGATTTTCTACATCAAAATATTGGTGTTGTGTGTTATGTGCTTTCATGCTTTATCTTTCACTGTGTTGTTTATATTGTGCTTCGGTAAATGGTTTATAATCTATACTAAGTGTTTAATTTGTGAAAAATTGATTCACCCCCCCCCCCCCTTCTCAATTTTCCTTCAGTATCTGAGATTCTAACACAAGAGTTGATCTCCCCTAATACCAAAATAACTAGGGGCAAAAGTTCTAAAATTTCAAGCCAAAAGGCACACTTGTTGATCCTAAGTCTCCATCATGCCATGCTACTTTCACTTCTTTTCACGATCATAAGCCTTCCTTCCTCATCCATTTATTCCATACATCCATCCCCTTTTGGTGACATTGTAAGAATTTATCAAATATAGCCAAGATCTAGAGCATAATGAATAGCACAAGAGAGAGAGAAAATATTTGATAAGAATAAATTGTATTCTAATAAGGATGCAAAATGAGATCAACTAGATCATTAAAAATTGCATACAATGAAGATGAGTCTTCTTATAAAGGAAAGGCCATATGGATATGTGAGCACACAATCATGACATGTGGCTCAATGAGAAACAAGGGTAGGTGAGGATAGGTAGGAGAAATAATAAAATATTCCACAAGAGGTGGATCACCCACCAAAGGGGGAATGTAACAACAAGATAAGACCACAAAAGGTGCAATTTCTCCTACATGCATCATACCTATGTGCACACTTCCCTAAGTGTCTCATATCCAAACTATTATGAATGGATTACCCTAAGTCAACTTAATTAAAGTGAAATTATGAGACATAATTTATACCAACACACCCCATTAAGTGCAACTTAGGGGAATGTAGACTCAAGCTAACAATGCAAGATGGGTCTCGACTACTAGGCCATGTTAGGCACCCATGTACAAATGAAAATGCATGCAAACCAATGCAATCTCTCACAAATGGAGAAAGAGAGAAAACCCCAATGGGAAAAAACTCCCTCCCAAAAGAGATGAAAACTATACAAAAGAACGCTCAAAGAAGTATGAGAAGGACAAAACCCTATGTGAGGAAAAAATCCCCCCCATAAGAGAGAAGGAGAGAGACCAAGTAGCCACCCCTCAATGTAGAATCTGCACCAATGGTAGAAGCTTGAAATTGAATGCTGAAACTACTCCATGATCATTGAACAAGGTTCCTCCCCTTGGGAAGAAACAAAACCAAAGTTGTATCAATGAATTCTCCCCAATCATGAAGGGAAGATGTAGGAAAAAAACTCAAGATGTATGGAGTCTTTGAAACCCGCTCAAGTGTCCAAATTAGGTATACTGGTCCACACTGCTGAAAAAGGCACTCCAAGATCTAGTGGAGATGAATGTAGAACAAGATCCAAAGACTCACATGTCTCCTCTAAGGATAAAGTGACCTCCTCCAAATGTTGTACATAAGAATCCACAATCATGTCAACCTAGAAAGAATGATCATGTAGAGAATGAACAAGAGGGTCAGAGTGTTCCCTTGCAATAATCAAAGAAGGATCATCTTCATCAAAGAGAATATGAATATCATCAATGATGTCTCTCAAATCTGCAATGTAGGACTCCACAAACAAACCTGCAATGTCTGTCAAGTAGTCATCCCAAGGAACTGAAGTTGAAAGACAAGGTATATCCTACTACACTGAATCACAAGAAGGAAAAATTGTCGCAACATCATCAGGTGCAATAGTATATGTGATATCAAGAGGAGGAGATGAAATTCAAGGCTAAAGAATGGGTTCACATGTGAGAATCCTCAAGTTCAAGTACCCAAAGTTCTCCTTGATATCTAAATCAATATAATAAGTGTGATCATCATGTGAAGAATCATCCTCATCAATAGGAACAAAATTGACAAAGGAGTACAACTGAGATGCATGATCCACCACCTCTGTAGCAATAATAGCTCATCTCCAAGTCTCTAATGATAACTGAATTAGGTGTGAACTCCACAGTTTTCCTTGTTGCCCCATGAGTGATATGATAGCTGGAAAGAAGATTGTTTGTCAAATGGGGTACACACAACACATAACTGAAGGAGTTATCCCCAATGGCAATAGATCCTTTCCCAATCATATTCATATATGTATGATTTCCCATCAAAATCAGTGGAAAGGTGCAAGACTCAAATGAAGAGAACATAGACTACAAAGATGCCATATAATGAGAAGCTCCTAAATCTAGAAGTCATCTCCCTAAATCATGACTTGTAGTAGCACAAAGAGATTATCCCTTTCCTTTGGACTGTGAGAAAGGGTAAGGAGATGAATCCTTCTTATTGTAAGTGGATGGAAAATAAATGTTGTTCTTCTTGAGGATGTTGATCAATTCATCAATTGGCTTAGTGTAGCAATGATGCTCATCATGACCACTTTTCTTGCAATATGAACAAGAAAGCCTCTCCTTAGATGATTTTTTCTTAGATAAGTATGTAGAACCCTTTTGTTGTGGAGAGGAATATTGTGCTTTATCTTGTTGTGTCTTAGGCTTAGACTACTTCTGCTTCTTATTGGAATCCTTTCCTTGATTCTCTTGATTAGCCACCAAAGCCTTGGACTTTGAATACTTGAGAATCCCCATGATTATCAACTTAGATTTCTCTAACATCAAAATTTCTATGAATGCATCAAATGTGGGCATAGTGAAATAACTCCCCACTGTCAAGCAATGGGTTTGGAAGCTAGAAACAAATGTTGTATACTCCGATGGAAGCTTTCCCAATGGGTTATAGACCAATGGCACACCCTTCTTATCAATGCCACAATCCTTCAACTATGCTCTTAGCTCATTTGCCTTGGTAACATAATCTTGGATTGTATCAAGGTTCTTGGGATCCAACATGGTGAGATCATTATCAAGTTGATAGCCCCTAATCTCATCGATTTGGCCATACAAATTTCCCAAGACATCCCATGCATCCTTAACTGTTTTACACTTGCCAATGTGAAAGATGAGATCCTTTGATATATACTTCCTTAATGTTCCAATAGCCATAATGTTTTTTAGTGAGTCATTCCATGTGAGCATTAGGATCAGTTGGTGTAGTGATAGTTCCATCAATATAATGAGTTAATCCCTTTTCCATTAGCTTACTCCATACATCAATTTTCCATGAAGCATAGCTATGTGGAATTAAAAGTGGAAATTTAGGAGAACCCATAGCAACAAAATGAAAGAGCACAAATAATAGAGAGGAAAAATCACATAAGACACCCCCCCAATTTCACTCAATCAAAGAGCCCTCGCCCCCCCCCTCAAAAAAAATGATGATTTGGCACTTTATACTTAGTGTGTGTACAATGCGCCACTTGCACAAAATGGCAAAGTGGACTTCTGATTTAAAATTTACAACTACCTTAAATAGGCTATAAGAGACTCCAAATATACTACAAGAGATCTAAACTGAGATCCAAGAAAAATACAAGTACCAAATAGGCCAAAAATGACCAAATATTGAAAGTACAATTTCTACTCAAAATGGTGAATATCTAATAGCACCACATGAAAGTAGATGAAAATTTATGCACTTTAAAAAAAATGACACCTAAAATGGAGGTCATATGATCCCGAATGAAGCCTCTGAAGTTGTAAAATTGAGGATTGGACAGGTACAATTGTGAAAAACTGAAAATTTTAAAATATATGTACATCAAAATTAGAAAATACAACCACCACTGCAAAGAGAACAAAATATTAGCTCAAATTAAAAAATGCACCTAAAAAGGAGCTAAAATGAGCAAGCTATGGGCCTCCAAAGTTTGCCCTCAAAACAAAAAAGCTCAATGAGAGGGAGTCCAAAACATTTCAAAAAATGGCTAACATAGTGCTGATTTCAACATTTGACACCCGTCTAGCTGTCAAAAAACTTCACACCCCTTGTGTGGCATGTATGTACAGTACAAACTCGACACCTATCAACATGCAATTGGTTGCGTACAGATAATGTGGCAGTATAGACTGCTAGCATGGCAGGATGACTGGGATCCATCGTACGCTAACTATGCATCCACATGGTGGTATGGTTGGACAGTGTGGCACCTACTGTACATTTCAGTCAACAAAATTAGCTAATAAAATGGTGCCACGTGGCTATGAACTGTCAAGGTTCGGCAAATGATCATGTGCCACGTGTCTGAAAGTGGATGATGAGTTCGTTGTGTGGCTCATTGGTGCTATTGACTGTGCTTGTCTGGACAGTGACTAATGAGTGTGGAGCGGTGCTGGGGAGGTGCTCAACGATAAGAAAAAGGGGTCGATGTCGGTGAGAGGAGGCATGCTAGAGCTCGGAAGACTTTGGAGCAACTGGAGAAAAAATGTCAGTGGCATCCAGTGAAGGGGTTAGCGATGACGGTACGGTGGTCGACGAAAAATATGTCGACAGAATCTGCAGGCCCTATGTACTATGCAGAAAGTATGGGGGGAGGGGTGAATAAAAAACTATGAATAAAATGAAGATTTAATTATATTTTTCACAAAAAAAAAAATTTTATTTTTTTCGTACCGTACACCCAAATGAGCTAAAATTTTCCTCTAAGACCTAAAATTCGCTTTTCACCAATACATGCAGATTTATACTCAGAACTCATGGAAACAACCTCTCAGACACAACAGTGAGGTCGAAATTGCCATAGGATGCCCCCAAAATGTGCAGCTCCTCAAATTTGAAATATGAATGCTCCAAAATGCCTCCAAATAGACTACTCATTGAAGCCCCAATGACTCTGATACCATGTAAGAATTTGTCGAATATAGCCATTATCTAGAGCATAATGAATAGCACAAGAGAGAAATAGAATATTTGATAAGAATAAACTATATTCTAATCAAGATGCAAAATGAGATCAACTGGATCATTAAAAATTACATACAATGAAGATGAGTCTTCTTATAAAGGCAAGGCAATATGGATATGTGAGCACACAATCATGACATGTGGCTCAATGAGAAACAAGGGTAGGTGAGGGTAGGTAGGAGAAATAATAAAATATTCCATAAGAGGCGGATCACCCACTAAAGGTGAAATGTAACAACAAGGTGGAATTTCTCCTACATGCATCATCACTATTTGCACACTTCCCCAAGTGTCTCATATCAAAACTAGTATGAATGCATTACCCTAAGTCAACTTAAGTAAAGTATAATTATAAGTCTTAATTTACACCAACAAATACATCACACCAATGGACCTTTAATGGAACTTCCTTGGGGGGCTTTGTTATGAGGGATGTCCAAACTTTTTTAAGTGACACACATATGGGCCTACATAGTTCACACATTAGTAATTCTACCTTAGTTCATCAAGGAAGACAATTAATGGAGCTACACATCATTCATTCAAGGAACATAACAGCTACAATCACAAGGTAAAGCCTCCCACATTTGAGGTGGGTGACTTAGTTCTAAGAGAAAATCGTAAGAATCAACAAGACAAAGAGAATAGGGGTATGTTTGAACCAAATTGTCTTGACCCTTATGTCATCACCACAATATATGGATCTAGTGCATATCAACTTTCAACACTAGGCAAAGAACTTTTGGAAGATCCTATCAACAACATGCACCTTTGCAGGTTTTACACATAGTTTTTCAGAGTATCCTAATTAAAAATACAAAAATATCAAAAAAAGAAATTGTTACTTGGTGAAAAAAATGGCAAACAAGCGCTTTGTGACACAAAAAATTGAAAAATAAAAAATAGTAAAGAGAAATAAATTCATCCAATGGTGAAAACCACTTCGATGCGCCCTGGGCTAGTACCATGGTGAAAACTGGGTTATCGATGCCATGTGTATGTACTTTGCTCCTCCCTCCTCCAGGATTCAGTTTTACCTTTTCACTTTGCACACACTCACAACCTATCATTCATTAATAAAATTTACCCATTCCCATCATGGCTTGTTATTGATCTACCTAAGATTGGTTCGCCATTCATAATAAACCTTTTTCCACCCCTTTCCTTTCACACTTTCCTACAATAATAAATCAGGTGTAATTTGTAATTGGGGGCAAATCCTAAATCTAGTAATGGAAGTGGAAACCCAAGCATCGCATGTTTTGAGGAGCATCATCTTTTTATTCCTCCTTCTTTACGTGCATATAACCCACAATAAAAGATCACTTGCATCATCTATCCACAATAAAGTTTTATTCTTCTTCACAATAAAATATCAGTGTCATGGATTTAGTCAGTTATAGATGAGACACAAGCAACAGTGATCTTTCAACAAATCAAATCTTTTGGAAAACTTTGACAACAACAAGATTTTGAGCATAATTTGTCCTTTATCAAGATAACAACCATTGTGACCAGATCAAACATGTGAACATATGTGACAAGGAACACTAATAACTTGAGGATTTCTGGGGGATTTTTTATGGCACTCGGTATTCTGGACATTATAAGATATTGTATTTTTTGGCATATTTGATTTAAATCTCACAACCTTTCTATGTATTATAGAGCAAGGATCAAGTTTTTTTCTTATTGGTTCTTTTCTCCAAGAGCTCTTTAATCCAATACCTTCCTTGCCTAACATTGTTGAGAATACTTTCCTTTGTGCTTCTCCTGATGAAGATGACTCTTCAACTCAAGTGTAATGATCAATTATAGAAGATTAATAAACAATTGGAAGATATTCAACAATTTGTGAGTCATGAGAACTTGGTTGAAGAGATAATCCCCTTGCTTGAAGGTTTAAGGAGGTTGATTCAAAATGATGAACATGGTGTGGATGTTTTATGTGGTATAGCTCACATAGTGGATGAAAACACTATGAAGTTGGCTAGTTGTGGTGAAGTGCTTGGACATCCCACTCCTCCAACCAAAGTTGAGATTTGAATGCACCTATACTTACATCTATACCCAATGTGCCTACATGCACATATTACATCATGGGTATTGTTGCATAGAATGGTAATGTTATCCATGTCATTAGTGGGGGGAAT